>NW_013667898.1:91228-105558 GCF_000517525.1 Limulus polyphemus
GTTTTTCAAAGGATCAACAGAAGAAAGTTGCAGGGTTTTTTCAAAGGATCAACAGAAGAAGGTTGCAAGATCTTTCAAAGGATCAACAGAAGAAGGCTGCAGAGTTTTTCAAAGGATCAACAGAAGAAAGTTGCAGGGTTTTTTCAAAGGATCAACAGAAGAAGGTTGCAAGATCTTTCAAAGGATCAACAGAAGAAGGTTGCAGGGTTTTTCAAAGGATCAACAGAAGAAGGTTGCGGGGTTTTTAATGGGTGAACAGAAGAAGGTTGCAGGGTTTTTCAAAGGATCAACAGAAGAAGGTTGCGGGGTTTTTAATGGGTGAACAGAAGAAGGTTGCAGGGTTTTTTAATGGGTGAACAGAAGAAGGTTGCAGTGTCTCTCAAAGGGGGAACTTTTTTTTAGAAAAGTTTGCTAGGTGATTTTGATGTCTTGTGTGGTTGAATCGAAGGGATTGCAGCTCATTATCTGGAAGTAAAATTATTTCTTTATCTTTTATTCATTTGCGCATTTTTTCTTTCATTATTACGCCTCAGAACTTCTTAAACTCCATATTTGTTTCTTCTTTGTAACGCACTAAATACCAATCAGTGTTGTTTTCTCCAAGTTCGAGTCTTTCGGTAAGTGTGGATAACCGAGAGAATAATACAAGGCAATACAAGCCAATACAAGGCCTAACGTGCCCGTTATTTTATGGAGTAAAGCAAGCTGTTTTTTCATTTAAACAACTTTATTTCTCTAGACAGTACAAAGAACTTTAAAAATTCACATAGCTTAGCAGCTCGATAAACAGCGGCGATCAGTATAAACTTTACTTAATATACACTTCAGATCTATTTGCCTTCCCAAGCCCTCGACTGAATACTATTTTAATGTGCTTCTGCGATTGTCTTGTCATGGTGTACCTCAAACAGTTTCATCTTTAACGACCCATCAATGGGTCTCACACCGCCCATTCCTTTTTCATAACCCCATTCGTGATCTGCATCATTTGAACTACGTACACGATGGTGCTTGCTATTGAATACGGTCATTTTGTTTCTTTTCAGTATTATTTTACGTACACTAAAGATGCAATTCACTTCCATAAAAAAAGATGCTGTGAGGAAATACAAAAACCCAGGCAATATATGTTATATAACGGTAAGTAAACGGATATAGCATTTTCTAAAGAAAACTATATATATATTTTAAAAGTGCGCGCATGTACTTTAGACCGAAGAGACGTTGTCATCAAAAGAAGCGAATAAATGAAAACCTCAAACATAAAACGTGCAATCTAGAATATATATATATATATATTTATTTATACTGAGTCAGTCACCTTTAGTATACAAATCCGAGTCAAAAACAAGAAATTATTTTAGAGCGTAGCACAACGAGCGATCCGTGCCGTGCTCTCTGTAGGGATCGAACCCAGAATTTTTAGCGTTATAAATCCGAACACTCGATCTTGATCCATTGATTCGAGTTTTGCTTTTTTCTCCCTGTTTTAAATCTCTTGTTTTCTATAGAGCAGCAAAAGTTTTTGCACATTTTAAAACGGCCAGAAAGAACACTGTGAAAAACGAGACAGAGAATTTAGAATCAAGCAAAGGAAAACGAGTACAAATTAATACTTTTATGCAATGTAGAGAAAACTCGACGGTATATTACTCAAATGCTTAGAGATACAAAGGGTGCGCTTCAAATAAAAAAGAAGAGTTTTGGTGCATTTGAGAGTTCAAAGTTTAATAAGAGGTTAGCGTTCCGGATTGTGGATCTAATGTTCCATGGTTCGCCCCCTTTTTACCGCCAAAAATAAAATATAATAATGACAAATCGCGCTCCGTACTTCGGAACTGTATGTGCCTTATAAGTCTAATCCTTCTGTTTGGTCTGACACGAATAGCCCAAGGGTTGGCGGTAGGTGGTGCTGACTAGCTGCCTTCTCTTCTTTACATTCTATGATTTAAAAATGAGGACGAGCTAGCTTTGTGCGAAATGTAACAAACGAACATCCTAGAAAAACACCCGGGCGTGTTTACGCGTAATTTCGAAAATTTTCTATATCAGATGGTCGGAAAAAGGAACAGAAATAAAAATATGATATGCACAGAGTCAGAATGAATCAGAAGTGGGCTTGTGAGAATGCGGTCTCTATGGGTGGAAAAGTTGAAGCCATAAAGCATTGAACATGACAACGTCTTTATACTTTACAAAATATCGACTTAGAATCCATTGGATTTTCTCTAATATTTCTTCTGCGATGAACTAATGTGTGGTATTATAAACCAATATGTGTGTTCTCAATTACAAATGTGGTAGTATAAACAAATATGTGTGTTTTCAATTACAAATGTGGTATTATAAACGAATATATGTGTTTTCAATTACAAATGTGGTAGTATAAACAAACATGTGTGTTTTCAATTACAAACATGGTATTATAAACAAATATATGTGTTTTCAATTGCAAATGTGGTAGTATAAGCAATTATGTGTGTTTTCAATTACAAATGTGGTATATAAACGAATATATGTGTTTTCAATTACAAATGTGGTATAAACAAATACGTGTGTTTTCAATTACAAATGTGGTATTATAAACAAATACATGTGTTTTCAATTACAAATGTGGTATAAACAAATACATGTGTTTTCAATTACAAATGTGGTATTATAAACAAATACGTGTGTTTTCAATTACAAATGTGGTATAAACAAATACATGTGTTTTCGATTACAAATGTGGTATAAACAAATACATGTGTTTTCAATTACAAATGTGGTATAAACAAATACATGTGTTTTCAATTACAAATGTGGTATAAATAAATAAATGTGTCTTCAATTACAAATGTGGTATTATGAACAAATAAATGTGTTTTCAATTACAAATGTGGTATTATGAACAAATATATGTGTTTTCAATTACGAATATATACAAGTATTCACAGTTGCAAATATGATTGAAATAGAAATTGAATAAAAAATACAGCACAACCTGAAAGTTTTCAGCTCATCTGTGTTAATACAATTAATTATTAATTCTTTAATCATTAATTGTATAATCGTTACTGTTTTGCCAAATCTTTAACATGCTGTTCCCAGCTTAAATTTTTATCAGTTTGTAAGATTAAATATTTTATAACATCCACCCTTTTAATTTACAAACCTTTATATTTATCATTATTTATACGCCCATTGTTATAAATATACAATTTAAATTCACGTTTATTTATAATAATTTATTTAACTTCACTATATATATATATATATATATATATTGTTTTAGTTATGTTAACAGATAATTTGTTTAAAAAAAACCAATATCCTACTGTTTGTATGTCATTTTTAATTTTACATTTTAGCTCTTTCTTATTAGCAGAGATATATGTTAATGTCGTTTCATAAGCAAACATAGTATTTTTACAATTTAAGTTTACGTATTGTATATTGAAAAAAAATTGGATCCAAGTAGAGAAACCTTTGGAACACCATACTTTAATATATTCGTGTCACTAATGTTTTCCTTTTCTTTTAACAATCTGAATGAGACTTAAACCATTTTTAATACAACGCTTCTTATCCCTAGATTTTTTGTTTTATCTAATTGTATTTGATGTCTTTCCTAAGTTCAACACAACCACTCACTACTTTTCATCATTATTTAATGATCCGTATATACTTTGCGTGAAGTTTAAGAGTGCCTCTTCAGAATCTAACCCTTCTATAAATCAATTTCTAGAGAGAGAAAAAAAGTCTATTTAAAAATGTAGTTAACCTGATTTTCGCTAGATTTTATAATACTTTTAGCAAATAATGATAACAATGGAACAGGTCTATAATTTACATAATTTTTCTCATCATCATTTTTTTAGCTCCTCTTGAAAGTTCCTGTTTTAATATATAAACTACACATACATATACATATATATATATATATAAATGATCCTGAGGTATAATTCATACACTCTTTACTATCATGCCCTGAACTTACCCTATTTCTTAGATTTATAATTATAGTTTCCACTTCATCGTTACACATGTAAAATAAAAACGTGAAATTATTGTTTCAATTTATACTAAATATTTTACACGGTTCTTATCGATTTGTTTTATACTTTTTTTCCTGCTATATTTATTAAATTGATTTGATAAATGTCTAATTACTTTATTATTATTTCCTCCTTCGCCATACGCACAGTCAAGTAATATTATTTCCTTATTTTCTTTATCAATTAACCTATTAATAAAGTTCCATTATTATTTGTTATGTCTCTTTCATATTTCAAAAACTTACTTTTACAGATTTTTTTTTTCCAGTTCTTAGCTTTTGTTCTAGAATATTTAAAACTATCTTCCCAATGTTTGTTAATGGTTTTTTTTTCGTACTTTTTATACATTATATATAGCTATTATATTTATCAGGTCTGTTATTTCAGAAGTGATCCATGGTTTACTAAATTTGTTGCTTTTATAACTTTTATGTAACAACTAACGAAACCGGAATGATACTTATTTCAGAGTTCTAATAGTAATTTTTTTTGTCACCGCAGTATTTACAAATATCATGAAATATTTTAAAGTGTATATTTTGAACATTTATGTAAAAAATCCATATTAAACGTATCTATGTCTAAAAATGTTCTTAGATGACATGGTTGTTCGTTTTAATAAAATAATAAACTTTGCCAAATCTATTTGTCAACAATAACAATAACAGGAAAGAGACGCTCCCATTGATTATTATTTGTTAAAGACATAAAGGTGAAAAAAAAAATCAATATAAATTAAAATGAGATTAATAAGTCAGAAATGCTTTATAATTCCCTGACGGCCCGGGATGACAGGTGGTTAGGGTACTCTACTCACAATCTGCGGGTCGCTGGTTCGAATCCCCGTCACACCAAATATGCTCGCCCTTTCAGCCATGGGGGCGTTATAATGTGACGGTCAATCCCACGATTCGTCGGTGAAAGAGTAGCCCAAGAGTTGGCGGTGGGTGGTGATGACTAGCTGTCTTCCCTCTAGTCTTACACTGCTAAATTAGGGACGGCTAGCGCAGATAGCCCTCGTGTAGGTTTGCGCGAAATTCAAAAATAAAACAAACAATTCCCTGACAACAAACCAACACATAATTTGTAAATCTTACTTTTTTAATTAATAGATAAAAAAACAATACTGACGTTTAAGTACAATACTCTTCATTCTAACAACGCCATCTGTAGCATTCTGATAATAAAATAAACGTAAGTTCTCTGTTCAATTTAAGTGGTGACCAGGGCCGTGATTATATTTGATTTTCATTTAATGACAGAAATAAAACAACAAAAGCTTTCTGTAGAATGAGAAATATGAAAATAAAACAGATTTCACTGTGCAATTTTCAAATAGTAATTATGTTCTGTGAGTAAATATAGTCTATCGGTAACAAAATTCGTCATTTAAACATGCATTTATTAGTACTTTCCTATTATTCCAGCCTAAGGACGATCATTTTACGTATTTGCCAATGTTAAATTTATTGATAAATGTTCAAAACAATATCAACTTCTTTACCATTTTCACGTTGAGTATTTATTTTTCTACAAAGCTTCGTGGTTGATGGAAACTTCGGGAAACATTAGGAATGAGATCACAAATGGTATGGAAACATGCCAGTTACAAGCATCAGGGGGGTATCGTTAAAGATTGTGTGACTCGAGTGTAAATACCAGACCCAAGTGACGTCAACAGTAACAGAAAACGAAGATGTTAATCCCATCAAATGACTACACGTACACAAAAAAGCACATATTTAGGACAAAGGATTACAAAATAGAAAAAGAAACTTTTAACTGTGCGTTTTTATGTCCTCAGAGTTAATCCAAGCTAAATTTGTGGTACTAACTCTCATTTATCTGCTGTAGACGTGCGTTTTGAATACTTAATTCTTTGTGTGTTGAACATATAGAACTGGTTCACAATTTTAAAAGATGGGTTTTTGTTTGGTTTGAATCTCGTGCAAAGCTGCACGAGGGCTATCTGCTCTAGCCGTTCTTAATTTAGCAGTGAGAGACTAGAGGAAAGGCAGCTAGTTGTCACCACCCACCGCCAACTCCTGGAGTACTATTTTACCAACGAATAGTGGGATTGACCGTCACATTATAACGCCCCCACGGCTGAAAGGGCGAGCATATTTGATGGGACGCCCTAACCATCTGGCCTTTAAAAGATATATCATATTTACAGAATGTATTTTTTTATTTGTTGTTAAACATGAAACTGCACAATCCGCTAGCTTGGCCCCCTAGGGGCACAGTGGTATGTCTGAGGAATTACATCGCTAGAAACCGAGTTTCGATACCCGTGGTGGGCAGAGCACAGATTGTCCATTGCGTAGCTTTGTGCTTAACTTCAAAACAAACAAACAAACCGCTAGCTATGTTGTAGCCATTGCAGGAATCGAAACCTGAATTTGTATGTATTAAGCCCTCAAACGTGCAGCTTAGTTATCGTGAGGTCCAAGTGGAGATGCTACTACAGTAATCAATTTAGCAGCGATCAAGTAACCCTAGAAACTGTTACGTTTTCTAATGTTTAGGCTTACATTTAAAAATAGCGTGTTTCTGGTGGAACATTTTTGTAACAACCTTAGTCTTTGCTATTTTATCTACCACGTTGTTTAATACACAGTAGGATATATATATGTGTGTGTTTGAGCATAGTAAAAAAATGTGGTTCTGTCTCGTTGTATCCTGGGAAATATTTTAACGAATTAACCTTTGCTATTAAGCTTCAAGACTCAAAGTAGAAAGTTCGCGAATGAAGGTTTGACTAATAATTAATTAACTAAAAAAAACAACATACACATAGCAAGTGTAATTCACCAGTTAAGGTTGACGTTAAATATTAGGTTATTTTCAACATTTTCCAAAAGATTGAAGAATCGAACACCTTAATCCGGTAGTAACTTAATGATTAATAGAACTTAATTTTCCTGGACTGAAAGTTGGGAGTTCTAACTTCCCCTTCAACAATCCGGATTTTGTTAAGCATACATTATTTTTTCATTATCATCTTACAGAAAGTGCACGCTATATATTATTTGTAGGGTAATCCTACAGCTCCCTAGGCCACTCTTATTTACAACACGTTCGGTTTAAATTAGACCCACGCGTCATAGTAGCAGGAATCTTAGTGCCTTTTTTTTTTTTTTTTTGGTTGTTTTATTTGGTATGTAACGTTAATTTTTACGCTCGCGTTTCCTGGAATATTATAGCATTTTCTAGAAGGTAATAGTTTCTGATAAAAACACAAAACGAAAACGAAAAAAACTGATGAAATTTTACTTCTTATTTATAGTACCAATAAAACAATAATATCTTATTGAAATTGAAATTTCGCTAACAAGCTAATTCATGATGCTTTCAGACACTTAACGTCTTTGTCGTGGCCTGGTGGTTAGAGTCGCGAGTTCGAGTCCCGTCCCCGAACATAATCTCCCTTACAACCGTGGGAGCGTTATAATGTGGCAGGCAATCCCATTATTGGTTGGTAAAGAGTAGCTCAAGAGTTGACGGTGGGTGGTGTTGTCTACCTGCCTTTCTCTAGTCTATCACTGCAAAATTAAGGACGGCTAGTACAGATAACTTCAAACACAAATAAACATTTCTTTATACAATATCATATAGGATCGAATTTTTATTCTATTCTTTCTGAAACCTTCTTAAATTTTCCCCCAGTGGCTCTTGAAAAACTCAGCGGCTAACGAAGCTAAAAATCCCGTTTTGGTACCAGTAGTGGGCAGAACACAGATAGCCCATTATGTACAACAAACAACCAACAAATCTTTTTAAAACTAATCTGTGAACATAGGAGTTTCCTTAAAATTATGCTTTTTTATAGTTCTGTTTGCTTTGCATCTCGAGAAGCCTAGAATCTGCTTTTTTTGTTTGTGTTTCAGCACAAAACTATATAATTGGTTACGTACGTTCTGCACATCACTCGACATCACTCTAGTTGCAACAGAAAATGCCTCGACTGCTTCCTATCCAGGAAGTCTCCATGAATCGCCCCCCACAGCGGTATATCTGCGGCTTTACAACGCTAGAAATCGGGTTTCGATACCCATGATGGGTAAAGCGCAGATAGCCCATTGTGTAGCTTTGTGCTTAATTACAATCAAACTTAATGAATCGTGTTAGGGCAAACTTTAAAATGTAAAAACAAAAACATTTCACTCTTTACAACGATGGCCTAAAGCTTTTTTGTTTGTGACATCTTTGGTATATAGACGTTTAATAGGAGCAAAATAAAATACATACGAGTAGTTAGTTATTCATGGTCATTTTTTGAAGATCAACGTCGTTTCCCAATCTGCAAGGCTGTCCAAACTGGTATTAATGACCCGAATTGCTCATGTAACGAATATAATATTATCATTTATGATAAACTGACAAAGAAACGACTCATCTACAGTCTCTGTGGATAACCTGCAAAGGAATGAATACCAAAATCATTATGCCCGAGAAGATGGATGGTGGGCAGAGCACAGATAGCCCATTGTGTAGCTTTGTACATAATTACAAACAAACACTCGACTTAAATGTATTATACACGTTTCAAGGTATAATATGTTCAATGTTTATATTCTCTACACCTCTTCTTCAATTCCTATAGATAAACTGAAGGTGTGTCCTGTTGTTTTATTTTTCACATTCCAAATGCTTATATATGAGTAGAGAACATTATAGAGGACAGAAAGAGTATGTAAATAAAGTATTATCTATTTATTATACGTAGAAAGAGTATGTAAATAAAGTATTATCTATTTATTAGACGTAGAAAGAGTATGTAAATAAAGTATTATCTATTTATTATACGTAGAAAGAGTATGTAAATAAAGTATTATCTATTTATTATACGTAGAAAGAGTATGTAAATAAAGTATTATCTATTTATTATACGTAGAAAGAGTATGTAAATAAAGTATTATCTATTTATTATACGTAGAAAGAGTATGTAAATAAAGTATTATCTATTTATTATACGTAGAAAGAGTATGTAAATAAAGTATTATCTATTTATTATACGTAGAAAGAGTATGTAAATAAAGTATTATCTATTTATTATACGTAGAAAGAGTATGTAAATAAAGTATTATCTATTTATTATACTCTATAACAACGCGAAACTTCTGGTATATTTTTCAAATATTTCCAACTGTTGGGCTTTTGTTTGTTTCAGCGCAAAGTCACACAGTAGACTATTTGCGGACCTTTCCACCGCGGAGAATCGAGCCTCGGATTTCAGCGTTGCCAGTTGTTGGCACCGTTTTGATTTTTTCAGTTGATATCCGCTAAGTGGTTCAACTAAGATTTAAATACGGTGTTCTAAAATCAGTGATTTGTTTTTGAAATTCGCGCACGTCTGCTCTAACGCATTCCGTTTTATTTGACAATCGTAAACTTTACTGATTTACATAAAAGTAATAAAACAAAAATTCAACCGTGATTTTTTCTTATTCATAAATCGTTGTACGCAGATTAAAAATACAAACGTATCACACTGCACGTGAAATATGTTTTACTAATAACGAATAGTGAGTGAAATAGTACGGTGTAATTGATACGGTGTACCTCAAAATACTCATAAATTATATATTCAGAACTAATTAGCTTCTGAAGACCACTAACCGAAAGATAAATTCTTTATGTAAATTAAATATCTTTCATAGTTAGTTTCCTGACTTGATTTATGTTAGTAGGAAGTGTCTAATTTTGCTCAAATAATTAGTTTGAGTATAAAACAAAATTCGATATACCTGTGTATAATAGCAAGTTTGTTCAAAGTTCTTTCTGTATGGGCTGTCTCACAAAAACAAAACAGAAAAAAAAAGGTATGACGAGCATATATGCTCATTACAATGTTAAACACAAAAATAAACTGTTCGTCCGTCCCTTGATCCAAATAATCATAATTAGAACATGTAAAGAAAAACACTACATTGTCTTAGAAGAAGATAATATAGCAATAATCCGGGATCTATGGCAGTGTTCTGGTAAACAACGAAGACAAGCTGACTGAAATTAGGAACATTATTTCTAAATTAAAGAATGTCGTTTATCAGATGTGACCACTTTAATGATGAGGGGAGAAGGGGGGTGGGACTGGACTAAAGCGCAATCTGCTGGCAAGTAATGACTCCATCAACACTTTAATTATGTACTTGTCTGCTTAAATTTAATAATGACTTTTAGCCGGACCATTCCGATTACAGCTTTTATTGCTTCGTTTCAGTATCTCGGCTTCCAATTTATGACGCTAAGTCTACATTTATGGTTGATACTTTCATAAACTATTGAAATAAAACTGATAAATGTACGCTGTAAATCTTATCAAGCATCGTCTTTCAGATCTTAAGTTCTTCTTCAATGTTAACACTGTGAACAAGAACCCTGTATGTACATTGTGGTGGTTAGAAGAATACTTTAATTCACAATTGTATTTAAAAGATAAGAAAATTACAAATGTATCATTTTTCTATACCTAAAGTTCTTTTACACTTATATATCTTTATTAGGTTACGCTTTTTCAAGACCTAAAACAATTTCCCATTTCTTTTTTTTTGTAGTTCTTTCAATGTCTTTATTAGGTTACGCTTTTTCAAGACCTAAAGCAATTTCCCATTTCTTTTTTTTTTTGTAGTTCTTTCAATGTCTTTATTAGATTACGCTTTTTCAAGACCTAAAACAATTTCCCATTTCTTTTTTTTTTGTAGTTCTTTCAATGTCTTTATTGGGTTACGCTTTTTCAAGACCTAAAACAATTTCCCATTTCTTTTTTTTTTGCAGTTCTTTCAATGTCTTTATTGGGTTACGCTTTTTCAAGACCTAAAACAATTTCCCATTTCTTTTTTTTTCGTAGTTCTTTCAATGTCTTTATTAGGTTACGCTTTTTCAAAACCTAAAACAATTTCCTATTTCTTTTTTTTGCAGTTCTTTCAATGTCTTTATTAAGTTACGCTTTTTCAAAACCTAAAACAATTTCCCATTTCTTTTCTTTTCGTAGTTCTTTCAATGTCTTTATTAGGTTACGCTTTTTCAAAACCTAAAACAATTTCCTATTTCTTTTTTGCAGTTCTTTCAATGTCTTTGTTAGGTTACGCTTTTTCAAAACCTAAACAAATTCTTATTTCTTTTATACGGTCCTTTCAATGCCCATATTACGTTACGCTTTTCAGCTTTACCATAAGAATCTAATTTACATCTTATTTTGTTTCCAGTGAAACCGCAAGAAAACAAAGCAAGTTTGAGTTTAACTTTCCGCGATCAAATAGTACACAGCCCTGCTTTAAACACCATTAGTAGCTTTGTTAGTTTTGAATTTCGCGCAAAGCTATACGAGGGCTATCTGCGCTAGCCGTCCCTAATTTAGCTATGTAAGACTAGAGGGAAGGCAGTTAGTCATCACCACCCACCGCCAACTCTTGGGCTACTCTTTTACCAACGAATAGTAGGATTGACTGTCACATTATAACGCCCCCACGGCTGAAATGGCGAGTATTTTTGGTGGTACGGGGGTTCGAGCCCGCAGATTGCGAGTCGAGCTCCCTAACCACCTGGTTTTTGTTAGCAGTGTGAAAAATAAAACGGAATCAGCACAAAACTGAGCAACGACGACGGAAGCTTTGTTGTTAAGCGCAACGCTGAGCTCACCGCAGGGATCGAGCCCCACACATCAGAGCTATTTTTGTGTATTAACATCATCATAACCAACATCAACGTTTTTTTACGTCCAAGAAGACATACATATCTACTGTACAATTAGCATAATGGATCCTCATTTTTTCTTTTCTTTTTTAATCTTGATAACTAAACTGAATTAAGCTACATAACATTAAACATTGAAATATAAAACTTAAGTACACGTGCACACACATGGACACTATAAGGTATCTTTTTTTAAAAACAAACAAAGGTTTTTACAAGCATTTACTTAGTCTATTTTAGTCAAGACAATAAGTACAGAGAGGAAAGCAACTTTGAAGAGGATATTACAACCCATTACTTAGTTCATTTACTAAAATACCGAGCTCCTTCTCCACTGAAGTAAGTGGATTATATAAGAAAGTAGAAGTCTTTAAAAATAAAGGCAAGTCTGAAGGGGGTCATTTCATTCTTAACGATGAAAAAAGCGATATTACGTGGATGTCAAACTATCGCATACAGAATAAAGGATGTAAAACAGTATTAAGCATTTTGGAATAAATAAATATTGTTTCAGTGAATTAGAGGACTATTGTATAATTGTTATATTCTTCATATTTTCACAATTAAAAGTAAAACAGCGAGAGAGAGAGAGAGAGAGAGTGGCACGAGCACGCCTGAGTTGTGAGTTATTCACCCACGAGAGTCTTATCTACCACGGACAAAGAGTGTTTACTAAAGATCTGGGGTTTAACAACCTAAGATCTAACTTAATAGGAATATAATTTAAGGCAGAAGCTGGCCAAAGTCTAATAATGTGGCTGTATAGATTAAATAATGGTAAGAGAAAATGGTTAAGGTGGATTTTATTGCTCTAAGAATTTCATTTTAGTTTTAGACAAAGATGCGTTTTTGGATATCAAACAACAAAACGCCATCTCCCGGTTTTCCTATGAAACTTAGCTCTCCAGTTACAAATATATATATATATAAGTAATTGATACCTATTTGAACTATGAAAGGAAAACTTTGTGAGAGCTGAAAGAGTATCTTCAGATGATAAACTATATTATAATGTCCAGTTGAACGGTTGTAGTTGAGTGTTTTTAGTCTATTTTTATAATTCGGTTTCAATGAGAGACTTTAATTTTCTACAACTCGCTGCAAACATTCTAAATGTGGTGACTTTTGGGTTTAACTACCCATCTCTACTCTTAATTTGTACTTTTACATCTTATAATACCACGTGTAGCATTTTTATATAGAAATTTACTATAATAGAAAGCTACACGAGGGCAATCTGCGATAGCCATTCCTAATTTAGTAGTGACAGACTAGAGGGAAGGTAGCTCTAATCATCACCAGCACCCACCGCCAATTCTTGTGCTACTCGTTTATCAACGAATAGTGGGATTGACCTTAACATTACAACGCCCCCACGGCTGAAAGGGCGAGCATGTTTGTTCGGACGGGGATTCGAACCCGCAACTCTCAGATTGCCAGTCAAGCGCCCTAACCACCTGACCATGCCGGGCGTGATAGAATGGTGTGTCCCAACCACTTTGTGTGCCTTATACATCAACAGGCTGTACTTGTCTTTCTAATATGTTATTTTATAATTCCCACATCATAGTTACGCCGTAATTTCCCCAAAAGGAGGCCGAAGGATGCCTGAAAGGGTCACCTGTTTTAACCATTCGCATCGCTATGCGGTATTGTGTTGTCTGTCAGTCAGTCAGTAGACACTAAAATGACATCACATAACGGACGCTTCACGTTGCAATTTGTACTATCGTGACGTCAGTAAAAACGTGCGCATGCCATGAATCACGAGAATAATTATGGACTCTGTAAGATACAACACAATATGACATATGAACTCCAAAAGCAAGAAATAGAAATATTTATTAATCTTAATTTTGGTTTTATTTACTATTGAAACAGAACACTTTCGAGGACCCTGCACAAATATTAGGTCCTCAAGAAATTAGTATCGCGTTTTGGAACACTTTCATTAACCACCACCCCCAAAAACGTACATCACATATAATAGTTAAACGGACTGCCTGAATGTCACGTAGCCTATATAATGTTTAAAGTTTAGTATGCTGTAATCCATTATAGTGATGACACACGACGAGACACACATTCGGCATGTAATGCTGTTTGAATATAAGAAGGGAAACAACGCCTCTGTAGCCACAAATAATACCAAAGAAGTTTATGGAAATGTTCTGAAGTGTCAACGATGGTTCAGCAATTTCCGTTCAGGTGAATTTAGCCTTAAAAACTGTAATGGCAAAAGCCGACATGTTGATGCTCTGAAGACGCTTGTTGAGTCTAACCCAAGGCAACACATTCGTGAAATGGCTCTGAAATCGCATGTCTCTCGTGAAACAATACGTAAACATCTAAGGAATATGAGAAACTCCATAAAGAAGGTGTTTGGATACCTCACGAACTTTCCGATGATCATCGTTTCCAATGTGTGAACGTTGCTTCGTCTCTTCTGGCGCGTAATGCGCGTGAACCATTTTTGGACAGAATTGTCACCGGTGATAAAAAAAATGGATTCTCTATGTGAAAATTAAACGCCAAAAATAATTGCTCAGTCCTAGACAAAAACCAACTTCCGACCCCCAAACCTGGACTCCATCC
>NW_013667898.1:106539-120335 GCF_000517525.1 Limulus polyphemus
TCAAGTGATTTCTATAATCAGGGCATTAACAACCTGATTGTAAGATGGAAAAGCATCATCGATAAGAATGAAGACTATTTCATTTAATAAATGTTTTGTTTTGATATATAAGTTGTTCGGGTTTTTTATGTAAAAAAGGGCGACATTAATTTCTTGACGACCTAATATATAGTTTATTTATATGTTTATTTATTTGTGTGTGTACGCAACGTTTTTTTCTTCTGTGGACTTATGACTTTAACTTATCTTCAAAGTTGAATAAATGTTGTTGTTAATCTCTCTTTCCCTTGCATGTTAAAATCAACATAATGTTTGTGTAATTCTTGTGTTTATTACGGTCTCGTAAAACAAAAAGTTATTATCGTACTTATGTGTTCCTAATGTTGTTGTTTTTATTAAGCATAAAGCTGAACAAAGGGATATCTGTGCTCTGCCCATCACGGGTATCGAAAGCCGGTTTCTAGCAGTATAATTCCGCATACATACCACTGTGCCACTGGGGGGTGGGGGGTGCTCCTAGATAATATAATAATATTCAATGTCCTTACCAGGTGTTTCCCTGTGGCTCAGCGGTAAGTATTTAGAGATATAACCCTAAAAATCGAGTCTCGATACCCGCGGTGGACAGAGCACAGACAGCCCATTTTGTAACTTTGCGCTTAAACAACAAACATACAAAATGTTTTGAAGAAACTTCTTTGCAAAATGTGTTAATTCCTTCTGTCAAATAAGTGTGAATCTAGGGGAGAGGGGTTAATAACTCAGTGTTTTGAGTTATCAAGTAAGAATAATTATTTTTCTTAGTTCTTAGAAGTCGGAGCACACTCAGCACCAGAACTGAAGACTCAAAACACTGTACTTTTCCCTTTAGTATTTTGAATTGTCTGAAACAGGGGAATGAAGTCAACAAGCTTATAACTTTTTTAAGTTCCATTTGAAAGAAAAAATCTGGAGATACGAGAGTTTATTTTCTTCTTAGATTGTAGAGTAATGCCATGTATTAAGTAAAATTAGGAGAAAAATTGTAATAAAAGTTCGGTCTGCAAAAGTTTGAATAAATAAATACATTTTTAAAGTTTCAAGTACCTCTACCAAAAAATGAAATAAAAGTACTACTAGGATTCAATTTTCGTATGACTGGCCAGACCATTTTACATTCTGCCTTTGCATTATCTGATTCACTGGAAAACGTTATGTTTCAGAATTTTGCGAAATGCTACACAAGAGCTATCTGTGTATAACCGTCACTAGTTTTGAATTGATAAACAACAGGGGACCATCGTCAACTCTGTGGGTTACTCTTGTTGATTGAATAGTTGGATTTGATTATCACTCCTGAAACATACCAATGGCCCCAAAGTGTGGAGCACGTTTTTTGCAACAACGGGAAGTGAACCATGAATCCTCGGATTCACAGCTAACCATTAGGCCACATTCGTGAAAAACTATGAAGCTCAAATTATCTTGTTCCATACGCTGAAAGGTTGTCAGAGTCATGTGACTTTAGATTAATTTTATATATTATCATCAGAGAGCGTGATCATGTCATTCTACCTCCGATACTTAATTAGCGAGTGGGGCAAGATAAGCACACTAATTATTTTATCATAAGAAACAAAGCAAGTAGGGAAAATACCATTCAATGACAAATGTTCAAGAAACTAACATAAAAGCATGGTTGACGAATATATATTAAAGACTGATGTGCTTCAAAGAAAATATTTTTTTATCTGTTTTGTTTACTTGTACGTTCTTAAGCACAAAGCTAGAGAGTGGGTTATCTGTTCTCCACCCTTCGCGAATATCGAAACTCAATTTTTAGCGCTATGAGCCCTAAGGTTTACCGCTGAACCACCAGGTGGCGTTTCTCTATCAGAATTGGACAAATAATATTCATTCATCTAAAGCACCCAGCAGAGTTTGATTTTCAAAGCAAATGATCATCTCTTTATATTATAAAGAAAAAAACACTATAAAACTTAACGCAAAGGTAATTGTTTGTTGTTTGTAATTAAGCACAAAGCTACACAAAGGGCTATCTATGCTCTGCCCACCACGGGTATCGAAACCCGGATTCTAGCGTTGTAAGTCCGCAGACATACCGCTGTGCCACTGGGGGACAGGTAATAGAGAGTGAGAGAGAAGGAGCCCCACATGTTGAACAAGACATTGTTAAGGCTACTGACCAACTAGACACATGTTTAAAAGTGTTAATATAATTGATACATACATATAGGATAGATTTTGAAGCTTTTACCTTATTGCTAAATATAACGTTGTTCAGAATACTGACCCAGTAAGTCCATCTCTGAAAGTGTAAACTTAATTGTCTTTGTTTGTTTGTAGTTAAGCACAAAGCTACACAATGGGCTATCTGTGCTCTGCCCACCACGAGTATCGAAACCCGGATTCTAGCGTTGTAAGTCCGTACCACTGGGGGGCAGTTAATTGTGACACATAGTATAGATTTCCAAGTTTTTGTCATGTTATTGGTATTGGCGCCCGAAGTTCCTGGCTGTTGAACTAACTTTAACTTCACTTGTCAATCAGGTCTTCGGGCTCTAAAAACTATGGTCTCGGAAAAGACGATGTCATAGATGAAAACGATCGGTTGGGGATCGTTATTGATGTGACAAACGATATCAATACCGTACCTTTGTCTGTGCTGTCAAACAGAAAAGGTCAATACTGATTTATTACTTCATTAAGAAAAATAAAACGATAACAAAATGTCGACAGCTTTGCTTCGTATCTTATATACTAATAAAAACGCTAGGGTTAATATCAGTGCTACCAACTATGAAACAGATAAAGTATTCATTAGAACAAGTACAGTTTCCAGATTGTCACATTAAGAGTAGGTGATAACACATACATCTATATTTTATCATGTAGTTTCTTAGAGAGAAAAAAAGGTAGATTATATGGAGTGTTTCTGAAAGATTTCCCCCTCCGCTAAACTTTCGTTTTATCTATAAGTATTAAAGATTGACTATAAGGCTAGGAATGACTGTATAGATCGCGTTCTTTAAAAACTGAATTATACCTTTTTTCATTAGTGGAATTTTAAGGGTGAAATAGCACGTAGAAAAGTCTTATTTTTATCAGCGAGAAGGATTTTAATTAGAGGGTCTTTATGAGTGGAATAGCATGTAGATTTTTTTTTCTCATTGAGAAGAATTCTAAGAGTGAAATAGCACGTAGAAAAGTCTTATTTTTATCATTGGGAACGCCGTACTGAGCTTTGGTGGATAACTGTAGATATTCCAAGTAAACAAATTATCTGTTTTTTAAACATTCCATAATCGCATCCAGTAAACCCATAACTTGGTGTAAAAATGAACGAGTACCGAGGGGTTACACTTACTAAGATGGCGGGACTGCTGCGCATGCCTCCTGACAACTATCCATCCAGAAGAAATATGAGTGCGTGTTACGTAGTGCAAACTTTATTTGATTGTGAATTTCTTTTTCCTTATCAAAACGAGAATTTCAGTGAAATTTCAGATGACGCAAAGGCCTAATCTAGTCTTTTATTCGATACTTCTGCTGTAGCAGGCTAGTTTTGCTCAATTCACAGCTCGTTAATGCTGCTTGGTAGAGCAAAGCAAAAATAAAGTAGGCCTAATTTAGCGGTGGAACGTAAGCAGTTGTTTGGTTTACAAGTATAGTTCGTTTCTCACTATTAATAATCTAAAATACAGGAAGTGTTTTGATAACATGTAACGTAGTGTCACAATTAATTATTCATTATTATTAAGGGGACTAACTAGTTATTTATTTATTTATGAATTTCTTTTTCTCACCAAAACGTGAGTTTCAGTGAAGAAAAGATTACTTCTAAGCCTAATTTAGTTCATAGGCTTCAACTTCCGCTACAGCATTGATGATCCGTGAATTCAGCGAAACTAGTTCACGTTTTGATGAGGAAAAGAAATTCAGAAATAAATAAATAACAAGTTAGTCCGCTTAATAATAAGGGAGAGTTAATTGTGACGGTATGTCGCACCTAAAGTATTTTAGGTTATTAGTGGTGAATAAAGGACTACATATGAACCAAACAAATTTAGTGCAAACTTCAACAGCCTAATGCACTTGTGCAGCGTAAGTTTTGAAGATTCCATTATGAAACATACCCTCTCAATTAGACAGTTCAACAACATTTTTCCTTGAATGCTCTAACGAAATTAGATGGACAGCTAGAAGGATGGATGGATAAACGTATTAGGTAGACAGACAGATGGATAAATAGCTAGATAGATAGATAGTGGACAGATGAAGATAGGCATGTAGATGGATAAATAATTGTGTTTCGATTCTGTTAATGTTCATGAAGCACTGTAATGTGTTTACATTTAAGAAATAATAATATGTAAAATTTCCAGACGTATTCCTTTCATCGACACTTTTCGTTTGGTGATATTTTATTTCATTGTTAAAATAGACAATTATAGAGATATATTAAACTTAGAAAGAAAATAATAATAGGAAAAATTTCCAGACGTATTCCTTTCATCGACACTTTTCGTTTGGTGATATTTTATTTCATTGTTAAAATAGACAATTATAGAGATATATTAAACTTAGAAAGATTGTAATCAACTTTTTCTCTGAAAAAAATTATCGACTTCATTACTACTGTTTCTTTTCTCTAGAGGAGAAATATATTTCTTCACTTCCTGTTTTATGACCCCACCCACCCCAATGGCTCAACTGTAAGCCTGCAGGCTTACGACGCTAAAAATCGGGTTTCAATACCCTTGGTGGGCAGAGCTCAGAGAGCCAATTGTGTACCTTTGAGCTAAACAACAACCAAACCAAACCTAGTCTCTTCCTTGAGTTATCGTTATCAAAAGATACAGAAAGAATTCTATTAAAATACTATGATGAGCTACAGAATTACAAATAGATATACTAAGTCCATCTAAGAAAGAGACATAAATATCACGCGATCAAGATATTCCTTTTTGCTTTTTTTCTATAAAAAATTGATTTTCTTTGCTTAATTGTATTTAGAGCAAAACCACATTGGGTTATCTGCTGTGTCCACCCCAGAGAATCGAACTCTGGATTTTACCGCTGTCCCCCCGTGGGACTTTTTTTGTATGAACATCTTTGGTTAAATGCTTACAGATTTCTTATGTTTTTCACCGAAGGTAACATTGAAAAGAGAATCTGTGACGTAGAGACCTAATGCATTCCTTGACTGGCTGTGGACTGCAATTTCGCCTATTCAAGACTCATTGCCCCCCCCCCCCCAGTGGCACAGCGGTATGTCTGCGAACACACAACGCTAGAAACCGGGTTTCGATATCCGTGGTGGGCAGAGCACAGATAGCTTTGTGCTTAATTACAAACAATCAATCAATTCAAGACTCGTCGGCACAGCTGGGGTTGGCAAACCAAAGAAATACAAATACACCTCTTATAAAGGACTAATACAAAAAACACAGGTACAGCAAGTAATAATCGTAAAATCAAAATTATGTATATCAAAACCTGAATCAGAAAAGCAGCTTTGATCATCAGATCTACACATCATTCCTGAAGATGTCGCTTTCTCCTGGTCAAAATGTTTTTCACATCTAAAGAGTGGAAGAAAATTATATATTTCAATACCAATTATTACCTTTTGCACGTTGACGTAATTTTCGAACGGATCACTGATCAATTAATCCAAGCGTGCTAATGGCTTTACTTATTAAACGACAAAGTAACATTAGCAGGAATGGGAGACCCCTATAACTAGCTTAGTGCGGGTAATTAATTTCGCTCTGTTTGTTCTTTGCTGAATGAGTAACGGAAAAGTCGGTTAATCTTGTCGATATTCTCACGTAAGTCAATATAAAGTAATCTGATGGCAATGCTTTTAGAGTTGTAATTAATAGAAAAGCTGTTCGAGCCTTGTTCTTTGTTTTCTCATGAGGCCACGCCTTCTTTGAAAGTCCAGATGAGGTAGTGAAAACGTGAAAAGTGCTCGTGCTACGTAAAGGAAAGGCTGTTAGACAGCCTCTCCGCGGAGGTAGTTAAAGCAAACTCCTGGCGGTACTTTCACAGTAGGCAAGGGGAGAAAAATTATTACAGAGTTAAATAAATCAGCCATTTATATATATATACATTTCATTTAAAAACCAGACTTTAATTTGTCATAAAAAAAAGTTCAGTAAGTAACATCGTACTTATAATTTTCGATAAAGACAAGCCTATAACTTATGAAAAATGAATGTTAAATATCTATTTACATCAAAAATATTATATGGTGGTGATTTGTTTTTTTGGTGCTGTATAAGTAGAGAGTTGCACAATGGGCTACCGGTGCTGTGCCCACCGCATCGTGAGCTTTCTGCAAATGAATATTGGACTTTTTTAAAGGTTTTCGTGACTTGTCGAAAAAGAGGGTAAGTATTGTTGTTTTGTGGTTTTCACATAAACTATATTTGATCATTAAATAAGGATTTCCACCCCTTTCTGCAATAGTTATATATACCCGAAAGGGGGGGGGTCGAAGGCCGCCTGGAGGGGTCATCTGTTTTAACCCCTCGCACGACTATGCAGTAGTGTGTTGTCTGTCAGTCAATCAGTAGACACTAAACTACGTCACATGAGGGACGCTTATCGTTACAATTTGTGTTGTCTTGACTTAGTGACAATATTCGAACCCAAAGATAAGCACCGCTCCTATGCGCCTTTCAGATACAGAAAGAATGTATCCTTTAATGTCTGCTACAATTTCGGCTTCTCTATAACTGTCTCATTCTTAACAACTTTGTTGAATAATCCTATTTTCCAAGAATTCTAGTCAATTTTATTTGTAATTTTTTAATTTTGTTTTCTCTCTCTCTAAGACACTATTCAATTGTAAAAATATCCAATATCTTCTAAGTAATTTTAATTAAAGTATAGTGAAAAGAATGTTTATCGTTTTTAATGTACATGGTGTCCATAAAGTCTGGCCCGGCATGGCCAGGTGGCTAGGGCGCTCGATTCGCAATCTGAGGGTCGTGGGTTCTAATCCCCGTCACACCAAACATGCTCGCCCTTTCAGCCGTGGGGGCGTTATAATGTGACGGTCACTCCAAATATTCGTTGGTAAAAGAGTAACCCAAGAGTTGGCGGTGGCTGGTGATGACTAGCTGCCTTTCCTCTAGTCTTACACTGCTAAATTGGGGACGGCTATCGTGTAGCTTTGCGCGAAATTCAAAACAAACAAACAAACCATAAAGTCTGGAATCAATGTAAACGGATTTTACTTCTCCAATTTCTTTTGATATGCTGGGACGTCCAGAACGAGGTTCGTTAGTAATAACTGAACCCATATCCTTAAATTTTTTCAAACGTTTTGCTACCGAAGATTGAGATGTTGGATTTCTGTCCGGATGTTTATTATTGAACTCCGCAGCTATTTCTCTCTCTGTGTCCATCCTTGACGTCCACACAACAGGATAATTTCAACACACTCTTGTAGGCTTAACGACATGATTATTGCGTATGAGCAATACAAACATAACAAAAAGAATAAAACATAAAATTAATTTTAAAAATGTTTCAAACAAAATAAGTTTCTACTGATTCCAGACCTTACGAACCTTTAAAGACACTCTGTAGTATCAGTCCAGTGTAATAGAGGAGGCACTTCTGATTCTACTTTAGTAACCAATCACAGAGTGATTTTAAATGCATGATTACTTTTAAAACGCAGTTGTAACGGTGTGTTTAGCATATAATAACTTGAAAGTTGAGTGAAAACGAAGTACGCGAGACGCATTTTAGTTCCCCAGTAGACTTTCATTGTCGTCTATCTATTTATGGAATGAATACTGTTTTATTTGTGTTCTTAACATGACCGATTTTTTTCTTACTTATGTTTTCTCTTCTTATCTATTCTTGACTTCAGTTTTTGAGTGAATGTGTGTTGGGGTGTTGTAAGCTCAATGATAATGAATTCCGTCAAATTTTCGATACCTTGAGTTTGTTGTTTTCGATATGGTAACCACTGAGCATTTAAACTGTGTATTTAAAATAATATTACCATTCGCCTTTCATAACAGCCTCACTTTGATGAAAAAAACTTCAACACAACTAAAACAACGTTACTATGGTAACGCCTCTCAGCAATTTTGCTCTAACATAATCTTGTGCTCGTCATCTCTATCACAACCAAATTAGCAGTGTAATGCCTGTTATGTCCGATATAACAACGTAACTACCATATGGCCCAGAAGCAGCTTTTAACTACGATGACTTTGTTGCTATAGTAACACACATCAACTTTACCATATAATAAGAACGGGAGATATGAACATTTCTGTGGTTAAACAAACACATAATAAGTATACTTAACGATTCATTGGGTTAGTATTATCGAATAAACACACATACACATACACGGAAAGTAAAACAAATTAGAGATTCCATATGTCTAAAATGGAGAAATTTCTATAATCAATTAATCGGATTTAATTTAAAATAATTACCATTTTGAAAGATAATGTCAGTGTAACCAGTGATTTTTCGTTTGTTTGTTTGTTGAATTTCGCGCAAAGCCACTCTTAGGCTTTTCTTGATGGATGTTATAGTGGGAGTTACCTTCACATTATAACGCTCCCACGGCTTAAAAAGCGAGCGTATTCCGTGACGGATTTCGATCTCTCGACCCGCATATTGCAAATCGAGCACCATAGCATAGTCTAACCAGTGATCGTGAAACAAAACAATCAATACGACATAACTTTTCTTCAAACAGTATCTTTCTCAAAACTGAAGATATTAATCGAATGAAAACTTCAATATTCGACCTTAATAAACCCTTATTGTGACATGAGCTAAACGGCCAGGTGAGAGATCTCTAGTGCTCAAATTGGCATTCCTTAATATTCAGCTAATCAAAAGGAAATTGCAACCACCACTTCAAGGTTTTTGCCTTTTTGAACCAAATAATGAGGTTAGCTTTCACATTTATGAGACGCCCAAAGCTGAAAGTGCGGAACGTGTTCAGCGACTTTGCGGCTCGAACCTTCGACCTTTCGATTTACAGCATGACATGGCATTCACTAGGCCATATCTGGCCATCGAATGAGGATCGGTGATATATTTTATTTTATTTGTTCGTTTGTTTCAAGTTAAGCACAAAGCTACACAATCGGCTATCTATGCTCTGCCCACCACGGGTATCGAAACCTGGTTTCAAGCGTTGTAAGTCTTAAAGAGCTGCTATAAAAAACGAGATCCACTGAATTTATGTTCTTGAAATACATTGATAAGTTTGTTTCCTCCTCCCCCCCTCCCCAACGTATTACCAGCTTTTTCAATATCACAGACTGTTCTTTGTAAAATTTATGGTTTAAATGCAGAAAACCGGTAAATGATTGAAAACAAATAGGCCTAAAACGTCTGATAAAAAATCACGTTAATTGCAGATTTATTTATTTATTTTACGTATTACTATTCATTTTTTCACTGCAGAGAGATGTGTAAAAAATAGCATTTCAGCTACTTTTACATACACTTCTGATTTGGAATTCGCATGGGACAAATGAATAGGAATACGGGGAAAAAAACATTTGTTGTTAACCCTAATATTTATCACAAGTTTTACATAAGAAAATATATTACAATAAAACATTTTTGAGAAGAACTCACCCACTTCTATTTGTTCTGGGGTAAAGCCACATTTCGCTATTTGTTGTGTTCATCGCGGGTAATCAAACCCCGGATTTTTGCGTTGCAAGTTCGTCAACTTACCGCTAACCCACCGAGTAAAAAACGAAATCATAACGTTTTTTTATATTAAAGATTTTATGTAAAACAACTTCTGAAGCGAGGACAGTGGGCCTGCGGTGGATCTGATGAAGATTGTCTACGATACAAAATCTCGCTATAAAACAATTATGCCAACTGTAAGTCAATTGACCTTCGCGAAATGCATTATATATATTATATTATATATTTGCTTGCTTGTTTGTAATTAAGCACAAAGCTACACAATAAGCTATCTGTGCTCTGCCCACCACGGGTATCGAAACCTGGATTCTAGCGTTGTAAGTCCGCAGACATATCGCTGTGCCATTGGGGGGGGGGGGTGCTATAGAGGAAAATGCCGTTCAATATTACAGCTTATGGGATTAAATTTGTTTTATTTGTTAGGAATATAAGGGAAAAAGAGCTTTTAAGGGTAAACATGTTAACGACTTCGGTATTGATTTGTTCCAATCTCTCATATTCTAGCAGTAAAAGGACTTTAAACAGTTTTTTTAACCCATTTGCTTTTTTAAATTCATTTTACTCTATTCTGATAATTTCACAAGTTGGTAGATTCACCAGGGATTTTACTTGCTTATTAACAATAACTTTATGCCCCTTAATCGAATCAACTCTTAGTAACTAAAGCATTACGCTGATAAAACGAGTAATTTTCTGTGTTACTTTCCTTTCGTAACGTACGTATAGATACATAGTAGAAGTGAAACACATTTTGAATCTGACTGACTTGGTTTATAAAGATAAAAATAACTAACACAGATTGATTTAGAAATTTTTCTTCAAAGCCTCGAAAAGAATTGTTCTGAAAAGTAAATAAACAAAATGGTTATCAAAGAAAACTAAGAAAATAATGCTCTAATGAAAACAGCGATCAATTCCACCTTAGGGTTAGTGTTGAGTGATTCCACGGGTGGCAGTTACAATCTTTAATGACCCATTGAGAATGAAATGTTGGACAACTGACGAAAGAAGTTCATTTCAAGCGGGGTTTTCGAAGAAAGCGCAGTTTGTTAAGTGGGCATGGACGAATCTGACGAGTTGCGAAATTGCGAAGAGAGGATTAAGAAAGAAGGCACCGATAAAATGGCAGTTTTTACATTATCCAATGAGATTAATGCCGAGCACGGACGAAGAAAGACTGTATATAACTATTTGCGTCACTTTAAAATGCATGTAAGTGCGTCATAAAAATGACACGTGGTTAAGAAGTTCGTTCCCATTTAAAACAACTGACTAATTTCCATGTATTCAAATAAGGACACAGGGAATATGATGAGCAAATGTGATATTTGTTTGACGATAAAGGGGAAGATTTTTGGTCCACAAATTAATTGCTTTAAACTGTTTAGGTGGTTAGTAATAATAAATATACGTAATGTCTTACGTTACATAGCAGTGGCATGGTTTCTTGATGAGACTTATAACATGCTTTGTCGCTAGAAGTCTGTGGTTTTATATTTGATGAGTTGAAATCGTTATTACCAATAATAGAGCATTTCAATACAATGAGATCAAGTACTATTTGTAATGCTACTTGAGCAGCATGCTGTATTTAATATTTCAAATTATTATGACCAATCATAGGACATTTCAACAAAACTAGTAAAAGTACTAGTTGTAACAGCATGTATTAGATCTGGGAGGCTGGAACGTATTACTACACTTTTGGGATTTAGATCATAAAATCCATTGTTTTCATTTGTCGAAGAGCAGTGATTATTCACTTAGATACATTAGGTTTCTCTTGCGTGATTCTTATGGTTATTATAATACCACCTTCAGAAAATAAGTTTTATTATCCCCTGTAGTCCGCTTGTAACAGCTGTTTATTAATGTATTTTACTTTTATTTAGACGTGTTTATGTTTCATTAGTAGCAACTGTCTTCTCACAACTGGCTTCCGACTACGTGGGTAATTACACGTGTTCTAGATTCATTTCGCTTGTAAGGCTTACGTGTTATTGTTGTTGTTTGTTATTAAGCACAAGGCTACACAAAGGGCTGTCTGTGCTCTGCTCACCACGGGTATCGAAACCAGGTTTCTAGCAGTATAAGTCCGCAGAACAATCCACTGTGCCACTGGGGTTTGGCTTACGTGTAAATAGAAGTTAACTCTGATAGACAAAGTTTTTTCGCACTTTTGTGTGACTCTGCTTCTTCAGAAAACTTTGATTACACTTTACCTTTCACTCATGGTAGCTTGTATCCTCTGTTCTTCCTGGCTGTCTTTTATGTGCTACCTTTGTGTATTTTGACCTATATATCTGGATTTAAAAAAAACATCAAAGATGAAGAGATGTTATCAAGCTATGCTATATTTCCTTTAGGTGTTAAGATTTAATGTAACTGCTGTGTTACTGTTATAAATAAATAAATATATGTATATGTTTTGTATATTTTCTAATGAAGATATTTAAAGTATAATATACAGTGGCGTGAAAAAATATGGAAACTACATACAAAAACGTTACAAACCAACCACAACACACTCCAGCCACCTTATGGATAGATAATACAGTTACTGACAATAAAGTAGAACAGATATGTTGATACAGTAGTATTTCACTTACTGCTATCCAACTAATCATAGAGTGTCATACCAGCTTATTATCTGTATAAACATAGCCATCAACACTACTTCCCAAGTACGTGCATTGAAGTGGGCATGACCTCCTTATGATCGACGGTATCAGAAACAGCTACAACGAAACAAAGGTGTTGGAGACTAAGTAAAAATTGATGGCACACTGACAGCAAAGAAGCTCAGGCAGATCCTAATGCATTATGCGTTTTATTAGGGTTTCGGTGTTTTCTTATTTCAGTAGGATAACGATCCTGTGCATATAACAAGCACATTACAAATTTAAATGGTAGGAAAAACTGGCAAATTAAACTCTAAAACTTCTGAGTTCAGATATTTTGTCCTACATAGATAACTAGAAGGTCAAGAGAACAAAAAGGAACCTGTTGACCTTAGTGACATATTACAGTGTATTTGAACAAAAATTCCATGCACCTTCAACATTAAATTCTATGATCATATGTTAACCACCTGCCCTTCTCTAAACAGAGCAAAGGACTTATACACCAAATATTAATGTATAATGTCATTATGGTTCAGTAAGCACCAAATATTAATATATACTGGCATTATGGTTCAGCTTAGGCTTACACATCAAACACTAATGTATGATGTCATTATGGTTCAACCTTAGCTTACACATCAAACACTAATATATGATGTATGTCATTATGGTTCACTCTGGATTTAAACACCAAAAACTAACGTATACAGTCTTTATAGCTTAGGCTTACGCATGATATAATTATGATTTATATTAGGCTTACACACTAAATACTAATGCATGATATCATTATGAATCAGGTTAGGCTTACACACCAAATACTAATGCAGGATATATGTTAACTTAGGCTTAAAGGTCATATTTATTATGTCATTATGTCTCAGCTTAGGCTTACACTTCAAATACAAATATATGCTAGCATTATGGTTCAGTACATACCAAATACTAATGTATGCTGGCATTATGGTTCAGCTTAGGCTTACACATTCAATACTAATGTATTCTGTAGAATTATACACGGACTTTTCTCTACGTTAATACTTTTATTGTCGAACTTTCAGCCCTCTACCGGAGCCTTCACCGGTCAACAATGTGTCCTGTAAATTGTTAAATGTACTTTGTTGTCCGATGAAGTCACCGGTAAGAGGGCCGAAAGCGCGCAAATAAAAATATTTTAACGTAGAGAATAGTCCGTGTATAATTCTACATATTAATTTACCTACGATACGAGTCTTCAGAAACAATTACTAAATTATTCTCTCATTATGGTTTAGATTAGGGTTACACACCAAATATTAATGTACGCTAGTATTACGTCTTAGTTTCCTGTAAGTCAGTAGACCTTATTAAGCTTATATATTTATATGAAATGAATATTGCTCTTGCGATACAGTTTGTCTCCATATTTATTTCCACTAGTATATATATATATATATATATATATATATATAT
>NW_013667898.1:120717-123659 GCF_000517525.1 Limulus polyphemus
TATATATATATATATATATATATATATATATACTATATATATATATATGTATACACAATATTATTATAAATTGGAATTATGATAAATATAACCGATAGGGCGAAATGTCATCATATGTATCGTTGTACACACATATTGGAAAACAAATTAGTTATAGATATATATATATAACTGTTGGAGGCACTTAAGTGAATGCAGGTTATTGGTGTTAAAATATATACGTACATATATTTATAAATATTAGAAAACAGTATTAACAATTTAATGTTACTATTGCAATTTTTTTCGTTAAAATGATTATAGAATAGGTGGAGCCACAATCGAGTTGTAACATCATCTATTTTACAACCTTCACGCCTAACTAACTGTTTGTTATGAAATGTGAATATTTTATAAGTAGAATGTCTTTAGCATGTACTTAGGCTTCACTATAATTCCGATTGTTGTTCTTGTTTTTCAACGTGATTTGTGTTTAAGTAAACATTTTGTTTGTTTTTGTGTTTCATATTTTCTATTTACTCAGATAATATCGATAGGGATTTTTAGTCGGTTACAAACTGCTCACCTTGTAGAAGCTCATTTTAAGCATTTTTAATAAATATTACCCATCTTCTAATGGAATTGAATACAAATTAGATTAATAATAGTACATAGCTAATTACTCAACACACTCAAGTTACATAAATAGACAAACAGAAAAATCAAGCTTAACAGAGCAACAGACATACCAATTTAAATAGATAAACAGACAAACCAAGTTAAATAAACAAACAGACAAATCAAGCTAAGTAGATAAACAGACAGACCAAATTAAATAGACAAATCAAGTTAAATAAACAGACATACAAACCAATTTAAGTAGACAAACCGACAAAGCAAATTAAATAAACAAACAGACAAATCAAGTTAAGTAGATAAACAGACAAACCAAGTTAAATAAACAAACATACAAACCAATTTAAGTAGACAAACAGACAAAGCAAATTAAATAGACAAACAGACAAATCAAATTAAGTAGATAAATAAACAGACAAATCAAGTTAAGTAGATAAAGAGACAGACAAATCAAATTAAGTAGATAAACAGAGAAACCAAGTTGAGTAGACAAACAGACAAAGCACATTAAGTAGACAAACAGACAAAGCAACGTAAATAGATAAACAGACAAATCAAGTTAAGTAGATAAGCAGACAAACCAAATTAAATAACAAACATACAAACCAAATTAAATAACAAACATACAAACCAATTTAAGTAGACAAACAGACAAACCAAGTTAAATACAGAAACAGACAAGCCAAATTAAATAGACAAACAGACGAACCAAGTTAAATAGAGAAATATCCAAACTAACTTAAATAGACAAACGAAGGAACCATATTAAACTGTGTGTGATATTCTTGGAGCTATAGTGACGTTCCGGAAACAAAAACAAAAGGTCCAACTAAACTCTTTTAAGTTAGTTGACAGTTGCTTTATTTCATCTTAAAAAGAGAATAATAAACATGTATGAAACTAGTCAATGTACAACCAAAATAGGAAAAATAAAGTATATATTGATTTTCTAATACGCGTTTAGGTGATGTTAACCCTAATATATAAATACACTACTTTGCGGTCTAAGCTTACCGGTTTCTGCTGAGGGAAAGCGTGTTGGGATATAGCATGCATATAATCTAGTCCAGTATTATTATAATCTTTTTAGAAACAACGAGAGAAAAAAAAATACGTACAACATAAACAAAAAATAAGAGAATCAAACAAAGGTTTACCTTTTAAATAAACTTTATCTCTATAATCGTATTATTTATTAGCACCCCATTTCATAAAGGAATTTAGATGAATTGAGGTGATTAATATAGCGTGACTTGACTCGTGACAGCTTGATAAGTATATAGTTATTCTCTATATGGAATAATATTTTTGAATGCCAAGTTCTGACTTGTTAAGCCTAACAAGAGTGCGTTTGTTTTAGTTGCAAGTTAGAATATAATTTCTCCAAGAAGAAGTGACAAAATATCGGCTTAAAAAGGGGACACAGTTCTCTTTTATATGTAGCATATCCCTCAACGGCAATAATAATTTCAATAATCATATCTTTTCACTGATATCAAGTTTTATTAATGCGATTTTTCGATTTGAGCCCATTTAGTGCCACTTTATGAATGTGTTACAAAAATCAGGGAAAGTGCAACATGTACACATCGAGACGCAAATTACTTCTGGAGACCTAAGGATTACCCGCTCCAAATATAAAATATAAGAGGAGACAAGAACAAACAGATTTGTCATATAAAAGTATGTATATGTATTTTTTACTATGTACCCCTAAAACACAGGTTTTGAAAACAGACTAACGTGCTTGACCAAATGACGTCACTTTTTTCATTCCGTTAATTGACAAAAAAAAAAACTAATGCTCGTTTCTCGCGCATGAAATTTTACAAGCTTCAAATAAACGTACTGACGTGAGAAGAATGTATTATTCCGAGTACTTTGATTGGATTTATAGGATAAAAGACTTTATAAATCAGTTGTTGCTGTATTCAATATGTGTTCTGTTCAATTCCGTGTTCAGAACGGCCTGAGATAATTAACTTGATATCAGCTGCTCTACTCAATGGGAATGTAATATTAATGAAGTTAGTTTCGGATTTCTGGCTCGTTCATTTGGACCACCACAGGCGGTGGACATCTGTAGATCCATTTAAAACTCTATATGACTTTACGCGACAAGCACTGAAACAGCTGCATGCTATAACCCGTCACTTACCAACACTTCTAACCTTTATTCTAAGAGTTACTGGTTTCGTTAACTTATTATTTTCATTAACAAACAAGAAAGCTAACAAATGCTACCAAGTTAAGCCCCGTGGCCTACTTCTTGAACCAATAGAAGGTTCACAATCGCTTTTCCGGGTATTTTTTAAACATAAATCTAG
>NW_013667898.1:124635-135869 GCF_000517525.1 Limulus polyphemus
TAGTTACTCATAGCACAAAACTAGCCTCATTCGTAGTACAACATTATTCTCTCTCATAGTCTAACCTCTTGGATACGACTTTTTCTAACGTCTTGGTTACGACTACCTTTGTGCTATTTAATTAATGTAATTCTGTAATATCCTTTTTTAACATAATTCGTACTGGTTCGTTTCATTTGAAATTTAACAAATACGTTGTGGAGTTTAATATGATAAGTTGATATTGTAATATACTGTTTTAATGCAAATATGTATTGTACAGGATATCCAAAAAGTCTGGAATGCTGTCCTTGTAATTCGAAACAAGTTTGGATTAACAGCAGGATTTACTCGATCTTCTCGTGCTTTGACGTATCAGCATTAAGAAAAGCTGTAAATGAGGTATGGTTCCAGACTTTTCGGGCATCCTGTAGTAATTAATACGATTATGTAAGATGTTGTTGAACGTAAACATGTATTATTATATATTTAACATGAACATGTAATATACTGTTTAATGTAAACATATACTATACAATCTCACGTGAGCAGATAAGGCCTTGTTTAATATAAGTATGTATTGTACAGGCCAATGTTAATGTGTAATATTATGTTTAATGTAAGAATGTGTTGTACATAATATGCTGTTTAATGTAAATACGTAACGTGAACGAGTAATTGTAAGTTTAATGTAAGAATGTGTTTATAGTCTAACGTGAACTTATAATATATTGTTTAATGTAAATATGCATTGTGTAGATCAATGTGAACCACTTATGTGCTGTTTAATCTAAGTATGTATTATACAGGCCAATGTTAATGTGTAATATTATGTTTAATGTAAGAATGTGTTGTACATAATATGCTGTTTAATGTAAATACGTAATGTGCTCTTCGAAGTAAGCGTATATTGTTCCATTTATGCAAACATGTAAACTATAAGGCGAATAAAACATGTAAGCTAACATTTAGGGTGAGTCTGGTAATGTGTTATGAAAGAGACACTAATGATGTCATATAAATAAGACTAGTGCTGTTTGTTCTATGAGTAAAACTAATGTTACCTTATGAGTATGACTGGTATTATACTACGAGAGAGACTAAGTTTTGTCCTATAAGTAGTGTTGTGCTATGGGTAAATCTAGTTTAGTGCTACGAGTAGAATTGCTGAAGGACTATGAATGATACTAGGGTTGTTATATGAGACAGACTACTGTTGTACTAAGAATGAGGCTAGTTTTGTGCTATGAGTAACTAGTGTTTTATGCATCATCTAACCTCTTGGATACGACACCGAAACTGGTTTTCAAAAATCAACTTCATATAGACAGATATACGACTCGGGTACATATATATATATATATAGTTGGAGATCAATATTCATACTTGTTTTAATCATGGCTTGTGATTGATGGTAATGGCCTACAACCGCATCTACTCATGCGTGTAGCACATGTTTCACGCGTTTCTATACACGAATCTGACATTATAAATGATACACTTGTAATGTAATACCAGTATGCGAACATAACGTACGGGAGGATTCTGGTAAAGGACATGTCAGAATTTTAAAGTCGCGATCAAAATTTTGTTAATTACAATTTTCATTTAATAATACAAAATAAAGTTTCAAAATCTCTTTTCTAATCTAACGTACACAATAATGTTTGTTATGCATAACTTATACCAATAATATTTGTTATAAATAACGTACACCAATAATATTTGTTATAAATAACGTACACCAATAATATTTGTTATGTACATAACTTTTCTCACTAATATTTCTTACGTACGTTGCTCCAGTCAGTTGCTTTCTAGCTATCTATATATCTTGCACAAATTCTATGACTTATTACAACCCAAATGAATAACGATCGTTATATGTAACTAATACAAATAACATATGCATAGTGCTATTAAGATGTGTGAAATTATCATATAAGTTTTACTTTTAAACACTATGTTTTAAACTGTAAGTGACACAAATAATACAATGAGACTCGAGAAAGTTTTATCATACGAGTCAATCTCAGATATGAGTACACATAAACAATGAACTCAGTCTTACTTTTCAAAACGGTTTCTTTACGGAAAATTGATTGGATGCTGTCTGTTGCCACTTCCCCGGGAAACATTGAAGTCGGTAATATCTTATGATATAATGTACTAACAAACACGTTGAGATTGAACCAGATACCCAGCGGAGCGACGAATAACCCACCGCTGCCTATAATTATCTTTCGGAATTGTGACTTGTAACGTTTTCTGTTCTTCTTCTTCTTTAAAAAGATATTTCACATATAGACGACTCTGAGGAGGCTACAGTTCTTTAATCACATTGAGTACCGAAATTAGAAAGCTGAGTAAGATATTAAGAGGAAGATTGAGGTTTTCTTGGGCTTTTCAAATACAGCGCTCTTAAAAGAGAGAAAGTTAGGATAGCGTTCTGTGCTTTGCAAAAGTCATAATTCTCTGGTTTGTGGAAACGTAAAATCATTTGCTCAAACTATTGCGAATTGCTTGCTATTTTTAGGCTTACCTCAACGTTTGGCCTCAGCTTACCTTGATTCTACTGGCCAAACTGGAGTGAAGGATTTACCACGTACTGGAAACAGATACGGCTTTTGTACAATGACTTTGACCTAGAAGTCCTGAACACTTTTTTGTTTTCCTTTGTGTTCACTGAACTAGGACGATTATGTAAGTTGCTATCTTGGAAGTTACTTTAGCCCTAGACATTAATTTACCTTCATCGTGCAGAAAAAAAAAAAAATCGAAGAGAAAATAGATGCAACCTTTATATCGTGACCTTGACCTGAACTTTTTCCTAGAAGTCATGAACAATTCAAAATGCTTTGTGTTCACTAAACCAGAACGATTATGTGACTTGCTATCTTGAAATTTACCTCAGCCGTAGACGTTAGCTCACCTTCATAATACAGAGAAAATAGATACAGCTTTTGTGTCATGACCATGACGTGAACTTTGACCTAGAAGTCACGAACTTTAGGTTGTGTTCCCATGAACCAAGACTACCACACTACATATTGTGTTCTTTCACGTGTTATTATTGTTTGCGTCGAAACAACCAGTCTTGGATATTTTACCCCAGGATATGCAGGAGATCGTTTTTATTATCTTTCTGGGATCTGAAAGAAACAAACATCATACATTAGTGACTATACTTGTAGCAAAGACATTAACTATTTTATCTGGAAACACCGCAAACTGTCGGATTTTAGGCCTCCCTTTTATTCCTTACTCATCTTTTGTAATCGCATAATACTCTACACGCAAGCTATCATTTAGAATTTCCTTCGGAACAGCAAAGTTCTCGGAAATATTGGCCTCTGAATAATAATACATTTCCGTCTCTTTATTATGTTGAATAAGATAAAAAGAATATGAAGCGTGGTACGTTTTTGTTTTCTTGCAGTCAAAGATACAACTAAAATAAAAAATACGGCGGGAACACAAGGCGCCTACCAACGGCACAAAAAAAAAAAAAAAGATGACGGACTTACTTTCAATCAATCACATGATAATAAGGAAGTGAGCAAGTTTCGGAACAGAAACAAGTATAAGAAATACCTCATTGGAAATATGAAATTGCGCATTAATAAAGTGTTATTTCAACCACAGTTCCAGTTATTGATTGACGAAATAAAAACTTAAAATACATGTCTTGTATGTTTGTTGTTAACTGCAAAGCTGCACAATGGACTACCTGTGCTCTAGCCACCGCGGGGAACGAAACTCGATTTTTAGCGTTATATATACCCTCAAAAGTACCGCTTAGCAACCGAGGGGCAATATAAGTCTAACAAGGGAGGGGCGGGGAGGTAATGTTCTGATTGGCCAACAATGAAGACAGAATCCTTTCAGCCTTCAGCACTTCAATATATGTGATTAATGATCAGGCAAAAAGATCTTATATGTATTGTGAACCGTGGTGTTTGTCCGAGCGTTCGTCTGTTTCCCCTTTGAAAATCTGCGCACGCAGGCAAAGCTCAACATTCACTTTTGAAATGACTGGAGAACAGGCATGAATAATGTTGACGCCAAATTTTATTTCGCAAGCAGGATATTCTACACTAAATTGTTAGGAATTAATCACACTATCATTCACATTTCAAAATGTAACGTAACTTATAGAATAAAAACGTAGATTTACTGTACGTTATTGTTGAGTGGATCTTAGCATGACTGAAATGCTCAACAATTAATTTTCGCGGTGGGCCGTATAAGTAACTGAAAGCTTTGGCTCAGAGTGAAATATATAGGTTAGCCGCATAGGCAACAAAGATATCAAAATTAAAGAATAGGTTAAACATTCGCCAAGTATTTTTTTATGTTATTATTTGAAGAAAATGACGTTTAGGGCTAGTGCTCTTCGTCAGATCGTACAGCTTACAACAAATAATATACAAAAAACTGTGAGTAAAACCAATAGTGCAACACAATTAGAATTTTTAAAGTCCATTTCTAGATTAACTTAGACTTTTCCCGTCACTTAACTTTCTCTTAACTTGAGAACCATCTTTTGTTTTTCTCCAGTAATGCTTTCTTTTAACTTGAGAACCATCTTTTGTTTTTCTCCAGTAATGCTTTCTTTTAACTTGAGAACCATCTTTTGTTTCTCTCCAGTAATGCTTTCTTTTAACTTGAGAACCTGTCACAGCAAAGGGGCTAATTTTTCTAAAGTTAACTTCATATCTTCTGGATTTTGAGGGCAAAGGGTATAGATAAAATAAAAATAAATACACATGAAATAATAAAAGGTTTGAAGTTTCATAGCAAGGAGAATGAAAACGAGAAAAATGTCTAAATCAAAGTATTTATGCATTGCAACAAGTTCACTATGTTCAAAAGCTTTATTACGAAGATTAAACCTTTACTATATGATCTTTTTTTTCTTAGCTCTAGAAATACTGAAATGGGGATCTATATAGGTTTTATAGGCTTTTAAAAAAACATTTTTTTTCTAAACTATATTAACTCTAGAAATACCGATGGTGGTATGTATTGGCCATAAGGTTTTTAAAATACCTCTTTTTTATTAAATGCTTTTTGTCTCATATACCCTGTTTATTACAAGGTTTATTATCAAATGCGAAACAAACACTCAGAAATGTTTTAAACGAAAATGCCGCCAGTATTGTAATTAATCACAGTAATTATTACTTATTTTCCCATTTACTTACATTGAAAATAAGTAATTACACCCAGTGTTTGGCGAGGTATTTTGCACTGAGTGTTTTGATAGACAATATATATATATAATTTCTCAGTATGCAATATGTGGCTACTGGACGATATAGAAACATTCACTAGTTTGAGGGCTAAACTGTGAAACGATCGGAGACAAAGATGTTTCGATTTTAACAAATCCTAACCAACTGTTGTCTGATTGTTATCAAAAATAATACAAATTCATTTAAGTAGTCTTTCAAATGTACTAGTTTCAACATAGGGGGCGCTGGAGATAATATTTGTTTACTTGTTTGTTGAATTTCACGCAAAACCAGTTTAGGACTATTAATGGCTGGAGACGGCTTGAATGGGTAATGAAGAAAAACTTTAATATAACAGCAAATGTACAACGTTTCGACAAGGTTTTCCCGAATTTAGAAGCGATAGACTAGAGGGACGCCATACATCGCCACCCATCGCCAACTCTTAGACTACCCTAATCGAATAATGGGATTGACAATCACGACTGAATTGGCAAGCATATTCAGTAATGGGATTCGAACCCACGACTCGCAAAATGCGTGTCGAGCGTCCTAACCATCGGGCCTTACAGGTGTGATCAACAATTATCACACATTTAGCTCAAGTTAGCTCGAGCTATAAGAGTGACAATTTAAATCTCGTAGGCATTGGATAATCTTCCACGCTGGTCCAACCTTCGAAGAGTGTCTTTTTTCGCATATTACATTCTCAAGTGTTTCTACCGATATCGAGGTGCTGTGTTAAAAGCAGTGCATGGAAGTGTTCCCTTTATTCTAATGGAGACATCTGGTGGCAGTCCACTGTAACCAAGCACGAACGGTACCACCTCTGGAGATACAAGCCTAACATTTTTAGGAAACTCCTTACTAACATAAACGGGTTTTCAAAATCCTTTATTATTGTTGCTGTTTCTGTTTTTTACATCTCTAGCAAATGCCAACGATAGGATTAAAAACAAAACTAGGAAGCAGACAAACTTGCACGTGAAGTCCATTTATCAAGTCCAGCACAACTCTACTGGCCTTCACTGTACTAATAAGGTAAAAGGAGCATCATGGAAAGTATTAATCAATTCTCGGAGGGGAATGGGGTTACTGGTAAATCAAGTGCCGTATGGTACACAGCAAGAAAGCTCCTGGTAACATCAGTTAAGGAAATATCTTCTACTTTATGTGAGACAGCAGGTTCACCAAGTACTCAACTCATACAAACACCAGCGTTACTCAGTTACAATACGGCAATCTTCCCACGGGCGTGTCACTGTTTTGCACCCCCCATCACCATGTATCCTGACACTGCTATTAGTTTGATATTGACTACATTTGTTTATGAATTTCGCGCAGAACTGTACGATGACTATCTGCACCAGCCGTTCCTAATTTAGCAGTGATGTAGTAGAGGGAACGCAACTAGTCAACACCACTCACCGCCAACTCTTTTACCAACGAATAGTGGGATTGGACGTCACATTATAACGCCCTCACAGCTGAAAGAGCGAGCATGTTCGATGACGGGGATTCGAACCCGCGCCCTCAGATTACCAGTCGAGCGTCTTAACCACCGGGCCATGCCAGATCAAACTGACTTCACATACAGAGGACCAATATGGGGTGACACGAATTAAGCTGCCCCATTTTCAAGCATCCTTATCCCCCTGTTTAAATCTTCATTACGTAATCGGCATCAAATCTGTCTTTGAGCTATTACACATTCCGCTATGACAGTCTCTAACTAGCAATTTCACGTGTACCGAATTCTATGGGCACGCTGATCGTATTTAACACGTGTCTAGAGTTTCTAATGGGTTTGCAAAGCAGATTTCTCTGTAGTGAAAAGAATAACCGAGCGTCGACATTAATCACAAACAGGTATTTAATTGGACCAGTGCTGAATTTGATTAGACCTGAAAAGGAAAGAAAAAAAAAAGGTTGATACTTAGCAGAACTGAACTGAACTCAGAAATTACTTTAATGTCAAAAGTGTAAGTGAAACGTATTTTTTCGTCATTAAGTGAGTGTTTTATAAATAGTATTAATATATATAACCTATGCTAATAACATGTTGATTTACAACCCATGCGACAGACATTTATGTATAACCTTAATCCAATAAAAGTTGTTGCATATAACCTATACCAATAACATTTGTTATATATAGCGTACACCAATAACATTTCTTATATAAAACACACAACAATAATATTTCTTATGTACAACATACACCAATAATGTTTGTTATGTATGACGTACACCAATAATATTTCTTATGTACAACATACACCAATAATGTTTGTTATGTATGACGTACACCAATAATATTTGTTATATACACTTTGCACCAATAATATTTGATATGAATAACGTACACCAATAATATTTGATATGAATAACGTACACAATAATGTTTGTTATGCATAACTTATACCAATAATATTTGTTATAAACAGTTAACGTTGACTATAATATACAATATTTAATGTATCACATAGCAACTACACAGTAAGAACATCACCACCTTGGTGTATACTCCAGGCCATGCTGGTTCCGCTGGCTCACTGAATTCGAAGCTAATCACCGGCTTCTTTGTGCAGTCTCGGTATGGAATTGGTTTATTTTTCTTTATAACAGTGTGTGTTATAGCAAAGCCATTGCCACGTTGGGCTATCTGCTGTGTCAACCTAGGGGAGTTGAACCCCTGATTTTAGTGTTGTAGATCCATAGACTTACCGCTGTCCCACCGAGGGACCTTTATAGTAGAAAAAATTCTAAAAGATTTTATTATCTTTAGTCTGAAAACTGGTTAAATTTGCAAAGTAAACATGAACAGATGTAAAAAGATGAGATTAGAGCTTTATTTTCACAAAAAAAATTAAATTTGGTTCTATACTCTTTTGATAAATAATTTATTTTTTATTTTTTACAACAGTCTGCCAATATAGTTTCGATTTATAATTATTTAGCTTTTCAGAACAATGGTTACTTTAACATAGAACTCAAACTTTGGTCAAATTTTAATACTCATTCATAACATTTATTTGTTTATGTGTTGTTATGCGTAAAGCTCCATAATGGACTATCTGTGCTCTGCCCACTGCGGCTATCAAAGCCCGGTTTTTAGCATTATAAGCCCTCATGCTTTCTGCTAAGCCAGGGGGAGGGGAGGAATGCATAACAACTATATTATCAAAGCTTTTAAGGGTTAACGTATAATATGTATACAAAATTAAAATACATTTTTTACATCTCATTCTTTAGATAAAATTATGATTTAATCTATAATATTTACAATAAACATAACATAAACAATGACATTTACCAACAGAAGGAACTAAACAAACATACTTCAAATATATAATGCCTAAATTAGTGGCGAGCATCAGTTTAATGAAAAATGTGTTTTCTCAAAGACTCCGAAATGAAGCAAGACAGTGATATATGGGGTTTAAATACTTTCGTCTATTTTTTTTTCTATATTTATAGCAACCTAGAAACCTGGCTGCAAATCATACCTAAGGAGAAAGGAGATAAATATGTGACCTCTTCTTTAACATCCTAATTAAAAACAAAGCTAGCGAAAATTGCTGTGACTAAATTATTCTAACACGGTGACAAAAATCACCGTTAAGAGTGGTGGTAGAACCCCTGTTAATAATGCTTGTAAAAATACTGTAGTTAATAATGGTTGTAAAAATACTGTAGTTAATAATGGTTGTAAAAACACTGTAATTAATAATGGTTGTAAAAACTGTAGTTAATAATGGTTTTAAAAACACTGTAGTTAATAATGGTTGTAAAAACACTGTAGTTCATAATGGTTATAAATACACCAGTTCAAATGCAAAGTCACTAAGAACTGTGTATATGTTATGAGGAACAATGGTTCTTTGACAACGCTTGTAAATCCTAGTAATCAGACGCCATCAGCGCTGTTGCAAAAGCTAGGCCCGTTCTTGGACAAGGGACTATTGAAGCATTTCACAGTTCTGGATTGCACTGGATGGCTCCAATCGGGAGATCTCGCTGGCCACACCACCCTCTCGAATACTTGCTGGACAAGGTAAGCAGTAATGATTCTTGCTCAATACAGGTGGGTATTTTCAGTAAATGAAATAAAATCAGGCCCTACTACACCACTATAAAATTTCACTATTGGATGGGAAATCTCATCTTATCACCTAACCGCAGTGAAGGTGCCATTTAGATGATATGGGCGCTCTCTGTTTGCCGATTCCAGCCCACACAATTTGACAGACAATCCTCCATGTCTATTGTGTAATGCAACAAGTAACTGGAACACCTGTCAGTATAATCACAACGAAATCAGAATTTACTGTTGAAGAGGACAGGACATAATCTTCACCTAAACTCAAACGTTCCTGAATATGTCAGGATGTAAGAGGTGCACGAGTCAAAGCTCTTCTGGGCATGGTTAATGAAAGTTTGCTCTTCTGTGACTTAACAGAAGAATTGAGGGCAGCATGGCCCAGTGACAATGGCTTTGGACTCGTAATCGGAAAGTTTCGAGTTTGAGGCCTGCTTGCGACATGTTCTTGAGACGTTGAGCAAGACATTTTACCCCAGTAATTTTAGTCTGTCCATTTGTATAGTGGATACCGACGGAAAGCTGGAGGGGTGACTTGCGATGAACTGGGGAGATGTCACCATTGAAATCGGTTTTCTATCCATCATGGTGAATCGACCCCCGTATTTTAGCGTTGTAAGTCCGTAGACTTACCGCTGGCTCACTGAATTCGAAGCTAATCACCGGCTTCTTTGTGCTGTCTCGGTATGGAATTGGTTTATTTTTCTTTATAATAGTGTGTGTTATAGCAAAGCCATTGCCACGCTGGGCTATCTGCTGTGTCAACCTAGGGGAGTTGAACCCCCGTATTTTAGCGTTGTAAGTCCGTAGACTTATTATAAATTGAGTAGACACAGTATCACCCATTTAGAAAACTTCACCCCCTTTAGAAATATATGTAAAGCCCAATGTATCATCCGATTCACTACTTGTCATTGAGTTATACCGTTAAGGAGGAAATCTGCCCCTCATGAGTAACCCTAGACGAGGGCAAATCGAAGAAACAAGACTACGCTTCGTATAGCGGTGAACTGTATATTATATGTATGGTGTTTTTTGTCATATTTTACTCTCTACAGTTAACCTATATTTATATAGTTTTCGAAGAATATGTAGAAGACAGCAAAAATTACCATACATGTAGTTAACCCTTTTTTCCTTTAATTTTACACAGCACAAGGTACATGTTCCTATATATTTTAAGGTTGGCACCGAGAGATGGCGATGTTGTTTTTTTTTGTTTTTTTCAAGTACAGTGCTGAAAAGTATCTTCAAAAAAATCAGTTTTCGAGAAATAGTCCCCAGTTTGATATCGACAATACTCACAAGTTAAACAGTGTTGGGATCTTCCGGTGGGCAGCGGTAAATTTACTGACCTACAATACTAAGAAAAAAAGGAGTATTATACTTTGTGTCAAGCACTTACGCTTTAAACAAGTTTAATTAGTGCTAATTTGTTAGAAAATCAATGAAAACGTTATCTACGTATACACGTAGGTAGGTTTGGCATGGTCTGGTAATTTATGCGCTCGACCAAAAAAAAAACTGCGCTTTGTGGGATCGACGCCTGTCTCTCAACACGCTCGCCTTTTCAGATGTGAAGGGGAGTTGATATAATGTGACGGTCAATCCTACTATTCGTTGTTAGAGAGTAGCCTAAGAGTTGACAGTGTGTGGTGTTTTCCTTTTAGTCTGTTTCTTCGAAATTAGGGAATGCTAGCTCAGATTGACTTGCTTCGAGTACCTTTGGTGAAAATTCAACAAACAAACATACACGTAGGAGGTACTGTTTGAAGAGTTACTGAAGTCGTGTCGTCATCAAATTTAGGTAGTAGTATGTTGCTTATATACTAGATTTATGTTTAAAAAATACCCGTAAAAGCGATTGTGAACCTTCTATTGGTTCAAGAAGTAGGCCACGGGGCTTAACTTGGTAG
>NW_013667898.1:136733-146952 GCF_000517525.1 Limulus polyphemus
AATTAGTTTGTGGGAAGAGAGCAACCACGAATACAAATGAATAGTAGAATAACTCTATATTCTACATAGCTACTAGAAACGAATTTCTTAATGTTCTAACTTCCACTGTAAGCTGTTATTTGCAGCAATGCGGCAACAGGTTTGCTACTTACTTTGCAGGGAACGTCAAACCAGCCACTCGCCACAAGGCGGCGCCACACAAGCATTGAAGAGGGTTTAAAATACCGAGTTGTGCTCGCGCCGGGAAGCAAACCGGTTTGTGTGATGGTTATCAAGTTATTGAGACGTGACGTTTTCAGCCTGGACGTTAGAAAGAAAGGACGATAAGGCGTCCCGCATTGAAAAGAACGTTAATACTTTTGATTCCTTGTTGCCAGGTTGCTTGGGAAAGGACACAGAGTTGAATTACTGACAACATTTTTCCGTAGAAACGAGGTAGGCTTTTATAATTAATGAATGTGAAGAACACAAAACTGTTGTAGTGAAGGTGGCCATATACATTAGCTTATATGTTCTAGCTTTTAACCCGCCTGACTATACCAGTTGATTCCCAATGATGTGATTGATAAATATTAATTTGATGTAGAATAATGTTCCACACACAATAAAAGCATTTTACTTTGAATAATTTTTGTTTTCTTTCATCTAAACTCTCTTGTTTTATTTTCTGAGAATGTTTCCGAGGCGAAAATTTTTTTTTGAATCACCCTCTTGTTTGAGCCTTAAAAACAACTATAGCTAAATATTTGGTTTAACTGGTAATGGTAGCTATGAAGTCTAAAAAATTCAGCTATCAGTTTATATAACATTTCAACCAGTTTAAAAGCTCCTTGTGTAGACGGGCAGATCGGTTTTTCCCCAGGGACGTTAGAAAGCTGAGCAAGCTTTGGACCCGCACGCAGCTGCGCGACCCCGCCGTGACCCCGTTAAAACAGACGGGAGTACCTATTGTGAGGGGATTTTTATTCCCTCCACACACACAAAAGGCAACAAGATACCAACGTGGAGAAAACTCCGCCCATCACAAGCTTTACCACCGTTCAATACACGATATTCGACAATGCATCATTGTTTACAAAAACCAAACACAAGACAAATTTTAATATCGACGACTTTAACTTTATGAATAAAATGTGAGAGCTTAAAACTGGTGAGGGAGCAGATATATAACGACCGTTGCAATGACTATTGCCTGATGATGACAAAACCTTGTCGAAACGTTGTACATTTGCTGTTATGTTAAACTTATATTAAAGTTTTTCTTCATTACCCATTCAAGCCGTCTCCAGCCATTATTAGTTGCAATGACTATGCTTATCAATCTTTCAAGTCTATACTTTACCTAACCATACGTGTTTGAAATTTCAAAGTAGTTCTGCGATGGGACAGCGGTAAGCCTACGAATTTAAAACGCTGAAATCCGAGGTTCGATGAACGCAGCAAATACCCCAATGTGGGTTTGCTATCAGAACAAACGAACGGACAAACTTAAATGCACCAACAAATAATTACGTCGCGTCATCTGTGTTCACACTGAGAAAAGAAAGAATAATTTCTAGTAGAATGAGAGAAATAAAAAGAATTATTATTATTAAACTATAAACATCACTTACAATAATACTGCATTAATTTCAGTGAAAACAAACTCGAAATACGTCTGGTTTTGTTGTGGTTAGGGCGCTTGACTTGCAATCTGAGAGTCACGAGTTCGAATCCCCGTCTCACCAAACATGCTCGCTTTTTCAGTCGGGGGGGGGGGTTATGATGTGACGTTCAATCTCACTATTCGTCAGTAAAAGAGTAGCCCCAGAGTTGGCAGTGGGTGGTGATGATTAGCTTCCTTCCCTCTACTCTTTCAATGCTAAGTTAGGGACGGCTATCGCAGATAGCCCTCGTGTAGCTTTGCGCGAAATTCAAATAACAACAACAACAAACCTGTTTTCGTTTCGTTCCTTTTAAGTAGCCCCCCAATGGCACAGCGGTATGTCTGCGGACTTACAACGCTAGAATTCGGTTTTCGATACCCATGGTAGGGAAGAGCCCAGATAGCCCATCGTGTAGCTTTGTGCTTAATTACATACAAATAAACAAGCCTTTTAAGTAGACAAAAAAAAAGTGAAAAACAAAACAGATTTCTGTTACCTACATTATAACAAACAATTAAGAAAGTTTATTGACATTTTGGTTAAATTAAAGTAACCTGAATAAAGTTTGAAAAATATATTCGATAAATATTTTGTTGTGCATGGGATTATGGCATTAAAAAAAAAGGTGTAGGTAACATCAAAACAAAGTTTTATGTAGGCGTTTATTTCCCAATTGAAGTTACAGCATCCGAACGAGATTTTGGATAGGTGTTTATTTCTTGATCGACTTATAACGTCAGAACGAAATTCGTGTAAGTATTTAAATGTTTCTTATTAATTTAGGGATAGTATGCGAATATACACGAGGATTTTTGCGTATTGAATCAGTATTACTAAAACAATTTATATAATGTTGCTACCCCTCAGTGACACAGCGGTATGTCTGCGGACTTACAACGCTAGAAACCGGGTTTCGATACCCGTGGTGGGCAGAGCACAGATAGCCCATTGTGTAGCTTTGTGCTTAATTACAAACAAATAAATAAAATGTTGCTCACTAATTCGAACGAAGATCTAATGGAGGGAAAAAAAACACACACACTCAATATTTGTTTCTTAGTTTGTCAGAATAATACGTTGAAATATCCAGTACGTGTTGAACTTTAACTCGTATACAATTTGTCCGATCACCTACCAACTGGCGCCCATAATTAATTGTGTAAAGATGGAATTATTATGTTAATTTTTTTTAATTATTAGTAACGCGTATTACTACCGAAAGACATCCTCCACTAATTATGGTGTTTCACATCTTGAAATTTAATAATAATTGCTTATTAAGTAAAAAAATACATCTAGATGTTGTCTACGAAATTACAATTAATATACTGAAACATCCTGGACATTTTTTGCTTTCAACTAGAAAGTGAAGTATCAAAAGACCCTCCACGCCTAAGAAGTCGGATTAACGTGTTAAAAACGTGGTTAATTGATAATCATGAAGTTGGAAGTTCCATATCGAAACACCTGGTTGTTGTTACCGGAAACAGTGTGTAAGATAATTGTTACTGAAAATAATGTGCAAAACACCTGGTTATTATTACTAGAAATTATGTGTCCAACTCTTGGTAGTGGTTACCGGTAATAACACCTGGTTATTGTTACTAGAAATGGTGTGTCAATAACCAGGTGTTATTACCGGTAACCACTACCAAGAGTTTGACACACCATTTCTAGTAATAATAACCAGGTGTTATTACCGGTAACCACTACCAAGAGTTTATTACTAGAAATGATGTGTCAAACTCTTGGTAGTGGTTACCGGTAATAACACCTGGTTATTGTTACTAGAAATGGTGTGTTAAACTCTTGGTAGTGGTTACCGGTAATAACACCTGGTTATTGTTACTGGAAATGGTGTGTCAAACTCTTGGTAGTGGTTACCGGTAATAACACCCGGTTATTGTTACTAGAAATGATGTGTCAAACTCTTGGTAGTGGTTACCGGTAATAACACCTGGTTATTGTTACTAGAAATGGTGTGTCTATTTCCCATATTACCCTTGATTTAATATAAATGCTATTATGAAGTGTTTCACTTATCTTTGATTTAAAAGTTACTAATGCCCAATATTTCCGACATCATCCTTGTTTTAATACAAATGCTATTATGAAGTGTTTCACTTATCTTTGATTTAAAAGTTACTAATATTTCCCATATTACCCTTGATTTAATATAAATGCTATTATGAAGTGTTTCACTTATCTTTGATTTAAAAGTTACTAATATTTCCCATATTACCCTTGATGTAATATAAATGCTACTATGAAGTGTTTTACATATTTTTGACTTAATGGTCACTGTGCCAAACGTTTCATATGCTATTCTCATTTTTAATAGACACTACTATCTTTGATTATATGGACTACTGTAATCATGTGTTGAACATACTCTTTGATTTAAAAGGCTACTATTATCGCTTGTTTCACACATTACATTTGACCCGAAATGGTTCTACAATTGTGTTTCACACACTTATTTAAAAGGCTACTATTATCGTATGTTTCAAACACTGTCTTTGATTTATTAGACAGCTATTATTAAGTGTTTCATACGTTATATTTGATTTATTATGTTTCTATTATCAATATGTATATATCGTCTCATCCAAACCAATAGCCATTACCAAGTCTTGTTTACACATCGTTTCCTGTAACAATAACCAGGTGTTATTACCGGTAACCACTTCCAAGAGTTTCTAATATTTCCCACATCATCCTTGTTTTAATATAAATGCTATTATGAAGTGTTTCACTTATCTTTGATTTAAAAGTTACTAACATTAGTAACTTTTAAATCAAAGATAATTGAAATACTTCATAATAGCATTTGTATTAAAAGAAGGATGATGTCGGAAATATTAGTAACTTTTAAATCAAAGATAAGTGAAACACTTCATAATAGCATTCATATTAAAACAAGGATGATATAGGAGATATATATATATATATCTACTTTGGTTTCTCATAAATCTGTAATCCAAAGCTGTCATTTTGTATTGAAATCCTAAAGTTAGTTTTTGAAATAAGTTTATTGTATGTAATATTTTTTCCGGTTGTTCTGTTTACTTGGGAAATGGTATTGATGATGCGAAAACATTTTACCCAAATGTGCTGAACTAATACTATTGTAGAAAGCACGAATTATTTTAAAAATAAAGTTTCAATGAGTCTAGCACATTATTTTAATGCTGTATAATAACAGTTTACGGATTTCGCGCAAAGCTACATGAGGGCTATTTGCGCTAGCCGTCCCTAATTTAACAGTGTAAGACTAGAGGGAAGGCAGCTAGTCATCACCACCCACCGCCAACTCTTGGGCTACTCTTTTACCAACGAATAGTGGGATTGACCGTCACTTTATAACGCCCCCACGGCTGAAAGGGCGAGCATGTTTGGTGGGACGGGGATTCGAACCCGCGACCCTCAGATTGCGAGTCGAGTGCCCTAACCATCTGGCCATGTCGGGCCAATAACAGTTGTAAGGACAAAACTGATACAATAGAGCTATACGATGATCTGTGTCGCAGAAAGTGCGTTACATATACATATCTGTGAATTAACCAATTATGGACGAGAGTTTTTTGCCCAATCAGAGGTATATAATGCTCAAAGGAGAAATGTTTATGTGGGTGTTTTAATGACTACCAGAATGACAAATAAACAGATAGATAGACAATGAGAAATAATGGGCTAAAAGTGTTAAGTGAGGGTTTGAAACACGTGGGGACTGGTGTCATTATCTAATAGAAACTGACTTATGTTTCCTGTTGTCCAGATAGACTGAGAACGCGCAATTTTTAAGATTGAAGAGGATGTAGTACGAATTACGTCTTGTTGGTGTTGGAATCATGGTTCATTACTTTATGGACCGTATCATTTCTGGAACTAAACATCAGTATCACTGTATTTTACAAGAAATTATTGCCAAGGAAGCTTGCTTGGCAGCAAACGCTTTCCAAACAAATTTATTCAGTAAATATTACATTTGTTATAATCAAGGAATTCATATGTGTTACGTAATTTACGTTAATTCAAGTTGAAGCTAAGTCACTAGAGATCCGTAAACTCGTGTCAACCGAATAATCCCACCTTCAATACTATTGGTTCAAATACAAGTCACGTGACGTTAACAGGATCTTTCTGACAAAGCTTCAAACATATTAGGTAGAGAACGGTTTGGATTAACTTTATGTAACAATACTATATTGAATTTAACACAATATATACGAAAAAGTAGAAAATGCAACATGGTTGACAATATTCGATGTTGTTGTTTTTTTATCTGTCTATATAGCCGTATCTAAATTTGTCTAATAACTTAGTTTAGTATTTTGAAATAGGACATCTAAATATCTAAAGCTACTAAGACTATTTGTCGCCATTCCTAATTTTGAACTACTGAGGGAGAGCACCCAGTCACCAGTACCCATCACCCACTCAGATATATATATGCATGAAGTTTTGGTGTATATTTAGTGGGTACATTTGAAAATCTGTTACCAATGGTGTATTATTGCATCACGAGACATCGCGCTGTAGCCAAACTTGTTTTATCTGTTATAGCACCTAAATTAACTTTCGCAAGTTAGATATTAAAATAAATTTTAATTGAGATAATTCATGGTTACATCATAACCTATAGACAACAAGGAACCATTTGGTCCTTCAATGTTGCCCTTTTCGTACTCACCCTTTTTAAAGCCAAAAACTCAAACCCACTCTTTACTTTCAGAAAATCGTCGTCTCCTCTTGATCTCCTGTACATATACACGTTAGTTCCTAGTATAAATATTATTTTTATGTCTCGAAATAAGTTCGAACGTCCATATTTTCAGGAACAATACCCTGAAAAATATATCCAACAACAATATTCGAGTTTTCTTGCAAGTTGAACATTGTTGATCTATACAAATCATGAACATTCTTGCCTATTTAAAATCGTCTTATAATTGGCAATAAAGTTAGAATAAATAAAAAAAAACTATCTTTATTCTCCAGATAATAATAATAAAAAACAACTTCAGACAACGTTTCGCCATTGCGGCCTCATCAGGTCCAATAGTATATTATATTGTCCAATTGCATCTTGTTCAAATTATCCATAAATTATCCAAAATTAATTAATATGTAGGAAAGTTAATTGAGTATTTACGTAAGATATTTTGATGCTTAATTTTAATGTATTAAGCCGTCAAAGGTTTGTTAATATAATAAGTGATTAGGAGTAATTAATGTCATTTTAAACAATAATTTCTGTAGTTTTAAAGCGAAGTGGCACTTGTTGAGTTAATTTAATAATGATAACCTTTCAGCTCACTCTTTTGCAGTTGTATTATTGCAAAGAGTTACTAATTTAAAAAGAATATTGAAAATTAAATTAAGCAAATTGTGCTTAAGGTAAAATGTTGTAACAGTTGGATTTGAAATTCCCGTAAAGATACTCGTGGGCTGTCTGCGTTAGCCGTCCTCAATTTACCAATCATAGAATAGTGAGGGAAGCTAGTCAACAGCACTCACCGCCGCCAATTCTTAGGCTTGTCTTTTACCAACGGAGAATGATATTGACCATCACATTATAACGCCTCACGGCTAAAAAGTAAAGCTTATTCGGTGACGAGGATTAGAACCCACGACCAGCAGATTGAGAGAGTCGAGCGCCCTAACCACCATACAAACCCATTGTAATAGAAAACAGAAGCCCCCCCAGTGGCACAGCGGTATGTCTGTAGACTTACAACGCTAGAAACCGGGTTTCGATACCCGTGATGGGCAGAGCACAGATAGCCCTTGTGTAGCTTTGTGCTTAATTAAAAACAAACAAACAAACAGAAAATAAATGGAAGTTTTCAAGGAAATGCTAGTACGCGAAATTCAAACACACAAAATACATTTGCATATATTGTGGTACAGAAGGATGACTCCTAGATTAACGAGGTGTTTCCTTCAGTGTTCCGCCAAATCCTATGCTCGTTGACCGTAATGCGCATGCGTATAACCTAAACGTTCATTGTTCAAAAAGGACTCGAGCACGTAAGCTTGCAACAGATTTAATAAAGTATGTAATATTTTCTTGACTGCCTTTCGGTAGATTGACCAAGTCAATATATTAGACCCGTTCTCTCTATAATTAGGAAGAGCGGAAATAAGATTTAGCACGTAGTGTTGCCAAGTAGGATAGAACTTGGACAGGATTCAGTGGAAACTAACATTCACATATGACCTAGACAAGACGTAGACAAAGCGCCACGCAAAATGTGGCGTAGCCCCGTGAAACAAAAACACAGTCGTTCTATCTGCGCTTCACATTTACTTAAATTCATAGATACTTTAGAAGTAAATTCCTGCTACTCTTGTTTCACTGTTTGATAAACTGTGAATTATCAGCCACGTAAGCCATGTACATCTTAGATGGTATGTGATTTTGTTTTGTTTGTTAAACCGTGAATCATCAGCCACGTAAGCCATGTACATCTTATATGGTATGTGATTTTGTTTTGTTTGTTAAACTGTGAATTATCAGCCACGTAAGCCATATACATCTTAGATGGTGTGTGATTTTGTTTTGTTTGTTAAACCGTGAATTATCAGCCACGTAAGCCATGTACATATTATATGGTATGTGATTTTGTTTTGTTTGTAGTTAAGCACAAAGTTTGTAGTTAAGCACAAAGCTACACTAAGGGTTGCTATCTGTGCTCTTCTCGCCACGGATATCGAAACTCGGTTTATAGCGTTGTAAGTCCACTGGGGGTGGGGGGTTGTTTTGAATTAAGTTTGCCTCTTCTGCTTCACCGCATATCTAAAAAGTAATAAATCAAGTAATGATGTACCAAAGACTGGGTACAATGGAACTGTTTCTCGGTCTCTTTCAACAAATGACGCTAGGGGTCCATATTCGTCCGCTTTTTTTTTAAAACACACTTTTCTACGTTAGATATACATCGAGTGGCTCTTGTGGGTCCATGTTTTGTGCATAAGAACCACACACCACAATGTGAACACAAAGATCTATATTGCTCTTAATTCTACTTCGTGAAATCCTTTATGTCCTATGAGTACACAACCAAAAACAAAATGGATGGGGGAGGAGGAGGGAGTAGAGTTCAATTTGTACTTCTATTCTAGGTGGAGATCTTACAGTAGATGTGATATTTCAATTGTCACTATCAAATCTGAAAACCGATCTTTAAACCCGTAAAAAATTATTGATTTATTTCGCTGATTCAATCTCTTTGTGTGAAAACAAGATTTGCATATAACGTAAGCTATATGTATAGTTCTGTCTGGATAACCTTCCAGCTGTATGTCTATGTATATATATATTTCAACTTGAGTTTAATTTTGTACACGTACATGTATATATATTTATGTATCGTGTTTCCTTCTTCTCCTCACTCAAAATAACAAATATTATATTTATATAATATCGATAGGTTGTACTTCATTCAATTGTTTCAGGTTAATTTAAATAAGAGTCGAACTCAAAATCTTCTTAGCCTCGTATGTTCTCTCACAGATAAGAAAATAAAATCAATTACTTGCTGCATAACATTGCGCTAGGGGGAGCTGTTCTGTACATGCAAACACGTGAGACAACAAAAATAAATAGATGAGTTGTTGTCGTCAGATAGAGATTTCAATTTCAATTATTTTGGCTCAAAAAACAAAAACAAAACAGAATTACAAGTTTCCCAGATTGCTTTCTGAAATATTAGTAAATAAAATAAACAATAAAAAATGGAACGATAATGGAATACATTATATTAAAATATAGATGTTATCATGTAGATTGTACTTAACTGTTTTTTGTTTGTATTTTGATATTTTGTTTCTTACATTATAGCAGAATGCTAGAACTTTATAAATATAAAACGACATTAAAAAGAACTGGTGAAACAAACACACACAGGAGCAGTTTTCTGTCTGTGTATGGTGAACGTTGAATAGATACAAAAACAAGAATTGATATATTTCATCTTGACTTATATATACGAATAAAGATATTAAATTTACACATTAAACATAGAGCTTAGAGCTTTGTAATTTTAATAACTGTTTAGCTGAGGAATTCTATTCGTTATTGATATATGACATGTCTAATAATATATGTATAAATACGCGCGCGCGCGTGTTTATGTGTTCGTGCTTGTGTTTAGGACAACTAGTTTAGTAGTGCATAAAGTATTTTGTTTGTAATTTAGCAAAAAGCTACACAATGGGCTATCTGTACTCTGCCCACAACGGGTATCGAAACCCGGTTTCTAGCGTTGGAAGTCCGCAGACACTGGAGGGGAGTGTATAAAGTAAGGAGAACTCACTAGAAATTCTAGTTTTATGAAAAAATATAAATAAATATACATGTTAACCTAAATCTTTGAAACGCAACTTTTTAAAATTCTTTATTACATATCTCTATATTCTTTGCAATAATTTCTTGTTCTGCTCTTGGTGCTTCTTTACTGTTAGAACCTTTTTTTTTTAAAGAAAAAATCTATGATAACGTACAAGTGTAAAATACGCTACCTACCCTTTTAACATTTTCATTAAATAATTCAGAAGAAATATCTTCA
>NW_013667898.1:147864-148976 GCF_000517525.1 Limulus polyphemus
AGGAATTATTTTTGGTAGCAAAGGACAAGTTTATGTGTTTTGATAAAGATGGCTTCCAAAATATAGAGATGAAAGGTCGACCGACCATTTGCAATAATTTCAAATCTGCTATCCGTGTAGTTGTCAGCACAAGTCGGGTTCACTAGTAAGCTCTGGCCAATCGCTGATTTACATTTTGGTGGTGGAACTTTTGTTTTACAGGAGCGACATTGTAAATTATTTACTTTCACACTCTTAGTTCTTATGGACGTGGGTACATGTTGTTTAATTCTATCCTGCAGTCTTTGTGAAGTGCGACCTATGTACCGACATTCGCAGTGGCATGAGAATTCATAAATAACCATACTTTTCTGTGTGGTAGGTATCGCATCTTGTGTGTGTTGCAGGCAACAACTTACGTGTGGAATAAGCACAGTAGGGGTTCACTGCAGAAAAACATTTAGTAATGGCCGTTTTCAATTGTTTCTCAAATTTGGTTGAAATGTTACCAATCCATGGTAGTTTTAGGTAAACAGGGCACTTGTTAGGACCAAATTTGGGAGCAGTTGAGAAGCTCGCAATTTTCCTTGAAATAATTTGATCGATGACGTTTTCTGGATACCCATTTTCTAGTCAAATAGTTTTAATTGTCTTCAATTCGAAATCTAGTTTAGATTTTGAACAGACAACTAGAGCACGATGGACTAAAGTAGCAATGAGGTTCGTTTTGCGACTTTTTTGGACTGAAAGAATCCCATCGTGTGATTTGTCCTGTAAAGGTAGGTTTTCTGTATATACTGGTGAGAAAACGAAAGTCATCTTTTTCAACTAAGTAAATTTGAGAGCCGAGTGCAACGAGTTTAGGTCTTGTAAGAAACACTCACATTCCTGCTCAGTTTTAAAAATGGCAAATGTGTCGTCTACATAGCGGAACTAAACAGCAGGTCTTGTAACTTTGTTAAATAGTTCTTTTTCATGGGAACCAACGAAAATATTGGCTAAGGCAGGTCCAAGAGGAGAACCCATGGCGACTCAGTCAATCTGTTAATATATGATATCATTAAAGCTGAATTCCACTGAACGTGTCGTAGTATTCATCCGTTCAGTAAACAGGTTCTTAGGTATTGTAGGGC
>NW_013667898.1:149976-155580 GCF_000517525.1 Limulus polyphemus
CCACCCACCGCCAACTCTTGGGCTACTCTTTTACCAACGAATAGTGGGATTGACCGTCACATTATAACGCCCCCACGGCTGAAAGGGCAAGCATGTTTGGTATGACGGGGATTCGAACCCGCGACCCTCAGATTGCGAGTCGAGTGCCCTAACCACCTGGCCATGCCGGGCCATTTACAGACACACATGCAACGATGATTGTTTGTCCAACAGACCTCCTGATGGCCCAATGGTAAGTCTGAGGGCGTTTTCACGCTAAAAATAGGTTTCGATACCTGCGGTGGGCACAGTACAGATAGCCCATTGTGTAACCTTGTGCTTAAACAAACAAACTCTTCAACATATACTTTCTTTAAGAAAAAGAATCAATGAACATTGTTTGTCTTAAATTTTGCTTTTCTTCTACTGTCTAATGTTATCATTTGCTTACAATGTTGAGTTTTCCAGTGATGACCAATTGGAGCAACTTCAGAAGCAAGGAGTGAATTTCAGCCGGTATAAAATATGTTTTCTTTTATCAAATGATATTTGATATAGTGTTCTAGAAAATTCTTTAATAATCAAAGTGCTGTTAATTTACAAAACAGATTTAAAATCGGGAGGTTTTACGCGCAGAATTGCACGTGTTCGCGCACTTACCCCGTGGATGTACTGAGTACCGACCGTACAGTTTTTCAGAAAAACACTATTGCACAGAATGTTTTTGTTTGTTATTAAACACAAAGCTACAGAATGGGCTATCAGTGATCTCCCCAACGCGAATATCGAAACTCGATTTTTAACTTATAAGCCCACAGAAATAATATCTACTGGAAGGGACCAGAGGAGAGGAGGGGCTGGGGGTTGGACAGAAACATGACGTTCTTTACTAAATCACTCTCTGAGAAGTTTTGTGGTAACGTCATTTCGAGGTAGATCTGCGACCGTTCAGAGTTAAACTCCTAGCGAATCTGTCAGAATGAGTGAGATTAAGGATGGTAGCGACAGGATTTCAGAAAATTGGTTCGACCAGTCAGTCGCTCGTGCATATTACTATGGGGAGATTGGGCATAACGTAAACGACAAGCTCAGGAGACGAGTTCCGAGCTAATGCTACGTGATGTAGGCCAGTCAGCTCATTGCAAGCGTGATGTTAGTTATTAGAAGAAGAAAAAAAAAACAGCCATGTCTGAATATCTTGTTTATGAAGTGCACCTAACAGAAGGGAGGGAAAGAAAGGAGGGATTGTTGCTATAGATGTGTTCTAGCTTCTATACAGTCAGCTCTGAATCACCACTTGTTACGAATATAAAGGTAATAGTTTCTGTTTCGTTAATAGAAACGCTGTTCATCGTCTCGTCCCTTACCATTACCTCCTTCCCTTTATTATTGTAGTTAATCTCTTGCTGCTTAATACGGCAAGTCCGTGCGGAGCTAATGTATATTACAATCGTGACTCATGCTGTAACTCATTACATGAGAGTCCATAGGAAATGGAGCTGTTGATGGGTTTCAATTCATACATGGTTGGCTTGTCTTCCCCAGGTACGCTGGACACTATGTTGTACGTCTCGCAGTATATTATTGATTCTACGTCCTACTTAAATTGAATATTTTCCCACGGGGTGGGGGTGGTGTAAATCATTTATTTAATCAATCAATATGGGAATGAAATATCCCTAAGCGTAATGAAAATGTTCTAACTTGACAGATAAATTAAAACGGGCTCTTAAGCAACAAAAATAATTCATTATCTAGGTAATTGCTAATGTGTTTTTTTCTTTTGTTTTAATATTCATCGAAAATAGCTCTCTCTCTTTCTCTCATTTATCTCGTCCGTGAGATTATCTGCTTTTTTAATAGTGACGTCCGTCACGCAATTTAATGTTACATTTCAGTTCAAATGCCAAGCAAGGTCAGATAAGCTGCTTTGCGATTCATCTAATATCAACTTCAGTGTACCATAGACTATTGTCACCAGTCCTTAGATCAGCTTGAAATTCGGAAATAGACTAACCAGTAGTCTTTAAGTAATTTAATATCACCGGTCACCAGTCGTTAGGTAAGATAATATCAGCTCAACAGTCGGACAAGGACTGGTCACCTGTCTTTACCTACCTAAACTCACAATAACAGCAAGAATTAGCAAACAAACTGTAATCTAGAATCAGGGAACTATTCAGTGAGACGTAAAATGACCAGTGTCTCAATGTACGTTAAATTATCCTAAAACCACTAAAGTTATATAGGAATTACAAGTTAACCAGTGGATATTCAAACATTTTAAATCACCTATTTAATTATTCTAAGTCACCTAACTTATAACAAGGTTACCAGTGAATCAGTGGATATTCAAACATTCTAAATCACCTATTCAATTATCTTAAACCACCAAGGTTATGATAGGAATTACAAGTTAACCAGTGGATATTCAAACATTCTAAACCACCTATTCAACTCTACTAAACCACTTAAGTTATAATGGAAAAGCAAAGTGCTTTGTTCTGTTTGATAGTTTGTTTGATACACTGATTTAAATGTTGTTTGTTTCACAATACAATTTGCTAACATTTCCATTACAAAATAATTATTGAAAGTTTGTTTGTTTGGAATTTTGCTCAGAGCTACACGAGGGCTATCTGCGCTAGCCGTCCCTAATTTAGCAGTGAAAGACTAGAGGGAAGGCAGCTAGTCATCATCACCACAAAGCTACACCAGGGCTATCTGCGCTAGCCGTCCCTAATTTAGCAGTGAAAGACTAGAGGGAAGGCAGCTAGTCATCATCACCACAAAGCTACACGAGGGCTATCTGCGCTAGCCGTCCCTAATTTAGCAGTGAAAGACTAGAGGGAAGGCAGCTAGTCATCATCACCACAAAGCTACACGAGGGCTATCTGCGCTAGCCGTCCCTAATTTAGCAGTGAAAGACTAGAGGGAAGGCAGCTAGTCATCATCACCCAACGCCAACCCTTGGGCTTCTCTTTTACCAACGATTAGTGGGATTGAACGTCACATTATAACGTCCCCACGGCTGAAAGGGCGAGCATGTTTGGTGTGACGGGGAATCGAGCGCCCTAACCACCTGGCCATGCCGGGCCTTGAAAGTTTGATGAAAAACACTGAAGAATTGTTACTGTTTTTCCAACTATGAAATATTTAATTTAACCTTCGACCTAATGCAATATTTATCTGAAAGTTTATAATTTAACGGTTTTTTTTTATTGTTGTTTTTTTTTATCAGTTGTGTTTGCCTTGCGACGAAACACAGCACAGTCCACGATTTCAATAATAGTCTTAGTGCTTTGACATTTGTGGCTGTGAAGTTTTCGCTTTACTACTCCGAATTTCCTTTGAGTTATTTTAAATTAAACACAATGTTTTATTATAATTAGTAAACTTAATATAGAAACCAATTAAGCTATTGATATGGAGCTGGTAATAACCGTAAATCGAAATAGATTATATATGTATTTTTTTTTTTCTATCTTTGTATGTTTCAACTTTTATTTTCAGCGTGCAATTTTCATCCAGTGTAACATTTAATTATTAACACGAACTCTTCCTTAGTTATATTTTTTATCTATTATTTACGTTGTTTTTTTATTTCACAAATGATAAAAATACTTGGATTTCAGTTTTTACTCTTTTTTTTTGTACCAAAGATGTATCATTTTTTAATCCCCAAACTGCACTTGCAGTGATCTATCTGCACTCTATCCATCGTGGGAAATCGAACCCCAGATTTCAGCATCGTAAGTCCATAAACTTACTGCTGCCTCACCGGTGGATAACGCAGGGATACACAGGGTGATAGCTACGCTCTGTTTGCCCTGAGGTTTGAATCCCGAATTTTAGATTTATTAGACCTGAAGGTTAACGATGAACAACAGGTGCGGACTTAAATTCAGTAGAAGATAGATTTATTAGACCTGAAGGTTAACGATGAACAACAGGTGCGGACTTAAATTCAGTAGAAGATTTAATTGTGGAAGATAATGTATTGTACGAACTATCTACAACTGATAACCTGACGCGAAATTCAGCAAAAGTAAATAATAGTAATCAATAACTTCTGCTAAGAACCATAAGTTAATCCACTAAATAATGTAATTAATAACCAAAAGTTAACCCGCTAAATAATATAACTAAGAACCAATAGTTAACCCACTAAATAATGTAACTAATAACTAAAAGTTAACCCACTAAATAATGCAACTAATAACTAAAAGTTAACCCACTAAATAATGTAACTAATAACTAAAAGTTAACCCACTAAATAATGCAACTAAGAACCAAAAATTAACCCTCTAAATAATATAACTAATGTAATATAAAAGATTAATTTGGAGTGCGCCATGATATAAAACAAAAATCTATAATCATTAGAGTGCATTGATATATTATTTGAGTATCATTACCGTTATCGACATTTACGGCTGTAATCCCAAAAGGTACTTCGCACAATTCAGCCGGATTAAGACACTAATTTAATCCTAAATTCTATTCTAAGCTAAATACGAAATGATTCACCGTTCCTAGAGCATTATTGTTTACAAATTTCACTTCAATAGCTCCCATATTTAAAATTTATTTGCATATAAATATTACTTGTTATTTGAAAAAAAACAAAAAAAACGTTTCACTTAGGAATTGTCCATGCTATCGTTTATTGAAAATACTTTTCACCAGTTTAATTCAAGTATAAGATAGTAATCAAAGTCACATAGTGAAGTGCGAAAAAAAAGTTTATTGCCTGAAAAATAGTCATAAGATAGTAAAACATTCATAAAGAAATATGACCACAATGTACAAAGACATACATGATAACCTGTTTCTACCAAGTTCGTCTGTTGTCCATCATGCCTAGTGGGTAGGGAGCTCGACTCGCGGTTTCAAACGCCCTTCCCATCAAACATGCTCGCCCTTTCAGTCGTTGGAGCGTTATAATGTGACGGTCAGTCCCACTTTGGTAAAATGATAGCCCAAAAGTTGGCGGTGGGTGGTGATGACTAGCTGCCTTCACTGATAAATTAGGGATGGCTAGCGCAGATAACCCTCGTGTAGCTTTGCGTGAACTTCAGAAAAAACCGTTGTCCATTGAGAATCGAGTTAATTTATATTTGTGTATGTAATTCTTGGTTTGTATGCATACACACCATTTGTTTCATTTTAGAATCTGTGAGTTATTTTCATTCTAAATGTGTTTCAATTGATCTTCTTCCAATAGTTACTAGTCACTTTGGCCGTGTTATACGATCCGTGAAGCCTAACTGGCTGTGTTATACGAACCACGAGGCCTAACTGGCCGTGTCATACGATCCACGAGGCCTAACTGGCCGTGTTATACGATCCACGAGGCTTAACTAGCTGTGTCATACGATCCACGAGGCCTAACTGGCCGTGTCATACGAACCACGAGGCCTAATTGGCCGTTTCATACGAACCACGAGGCCTAACTGGGCGTGTCATACGATCCACGAGGCCTAACTGGCCGTGTCATACGAACCACGAGGCCTAATTGGCCGTTTCATACGAACCACGAGGCCTAACTGGGCGTGTCATACGATCCACGAGGCCTAACTGGCCGTGTCATACGAACCACGAGGCCTAATTGGCCGTTTCATA
>NW_013667898.1:155877-159018 GCF_000517525.1 Limulus polyphemus
ACATATATATATATATATATGTTTTAGATTAACAATGATGTAGCTTAATTTCTGCTTCAAGTACGTTTCCGAAAACTTCATGGCACATGCTCAATGCCTTCACATGAAACATGCTCAATGCCTTTCCAAGGCACAGTACTTTTATTTCTGATTAGCAGTAGCACTCAAATATGGCAGCAATCATGTAAGGAAATTTAAGATGGATAGAAATTTGTTCATTTATCACAACATATATTCCAGTTTGTTTTCAATTAAGTTTTTATTGTTTTACTTTTTTATTCAAAGTAAAAGAATAAAAATAGTACAATTTGACGAGCAATCGGTTCAACTTATCATTGTGAGTAGCAAGAACGCATTAAGAGAATGAATACTTCAAGTATCAGGCGTAGCCTATATGTTAGGGTTCCCGCACTATGAATCCTAGTGTTAATGCTTCATGTTCTTTTACCGAAAAAAAAGATAAAAAAAAGGCGCTCCTCACTTCTAGACCGTGGGTGCACTATAGGAGTGACGGTCAAATCCCATTATTCGGTCATGCAAGAGGAGCTCAAGGGGGTGGTAGGTGTTGTTAAATATGCGCCTTCTCTCTAGTCTATCAATTCAAAATTAGGCATGGCTATCAGTAGGTAGCCTTCTGTGCGAGTCTGAGAGTTTTAATGGACTACAATTGCCCATTGGATGAAGACGACATTTTGTGTTTTATACTGAAGCCATGTAATACTTTGGCTGACGATATTTTCACTTTTACACTTTTGAGGTTACTGTGTCTGATAACAAACTTTTCATCATCGGAGAGTGCACTAACACTCTATATGTAGGGATGTCACGGACATCCGTATTAAAGCAATACGAAAGTCATCTGGATTTTCTTCTCTACAGATCATCAGAAGCTAAATATGAAGAGTTACCTGACATAGTCGCTCTATCTCTGGTGTATATGCCGCTTTTCAGGTATCCAGAGCTTCCCAAAGAGAAAAACCGGCGAATAGTCAAAATCGAAATTTCTTATTATTACCCCTTGAAGTTAGCTTTTTTACAGAAATATGGTGTTCCTTTAAAAAGCTTAGGTATAGGGTGAAACAGGAATTACCATTCAATAATAGATGAACATTAGATGACTGTAACATGTAGAATACTCAATGCTTTGTACACCATACAATCGGTGTCTTTAGGGAGCCAACCTCTATATTAGGTAGGGATTGTATTCTCTATATAAAGTCGAAACGGCTTAGTCTGCTATGCGATCATAAGCCGGATCAAGTGACATGCCCACTTCCATCCCTATCTTGTTTGGCTCCTTTTTTCAAGTTCAGTAGACAGACCTACAGAGGTTTTTATTTAGCGATACATGTTTTCCCTAATACCTGTTAATAATAATTTAGGATCAGAGAAGATACCTACTTATCTTAATACTAAAAATACAATTCAATCGGTAATGAGTTCAGCTAATCAAATTTACTCTTCATACTTTCTTATTTATAAAGAATAGAATGCATTGTTTCATCATTTGGGTACCCTCGCTGTTAAGGACATTTTCGGACGTAATCCCAATAATTTCTTACAAGTTAGAGCCTTTAGGTTAGTCCTAAGTCCATATACTAAAACCATGCAAAATAATCGCTATAATAAAAATATAATAATAAAACTAGATATATTAAACATTCTCACTCATACTGTTGATGAAAATAACATTAAAGGAAGAGCAGAGTCACTTACGGAACATACAAACATTAGCGCTTAGCTTCAAGTGCTGCCGTACATTTCATGTTCGATTAACAACGTAACATAATTACAACCCTGACCAATAAAAACCCATGAAAAAGGCTCAGAAAGTTTAACTTTAGAGGATGCATGGTACATATTACTGTTTATCTAAACAGTCGAGTAATAGAACAGTATCAATCCTACAGCTAAAAAGTAATGTTTATAAGACAAAAAATAATAATAACTCAAATTAAAACCCGAACCTTGCGATAAATAGCTAAATATTTGTTTTCTTATTAACTTATAACAAACACCGTTAAATGTAATAACAAGAAAGACAATATGTTAGACATAGGTGTGTTCAACCTATATTTGTTTTTGCACAAAGCTACAGCGTGTCCGCCATGGGGATCGAACCCCGAATTTTAACGTTATAATCCCCCCCTCAAGCTACGAAGGAACACCATGTTAATACTAAAATCACGGACACATCTCATTCCTTTCAAGGTAAATATAGCTGCCTTAAGTAACTTTGCCTTATATACAAAATACACAGTTTTCTTTTCCTGCGCATATTGCTAGCACGTCCAAAGTTTCTCGTTGCTCTACAAGCTAGTTTAACGCGACTAATAACAAGAAGCCAATAATGACAGTGTTATTATATTTGGAATCCTGGAAGTGCAATTACTCAATTATGTATTGATTTGTCTCTAAACAACAACTGTATTATAGTAACGTGTTTCATTCAAAACCCTAGGTCTTAGTTTCTCACTTATTCGGTTGTTGATCACAAACAGGCCTCAAGTTTTACCAGACGTATGCAGTCTTAAATTAGGTCAGACAATTTGATAGTTGTATCTTTGCAATATGCTAATTAAATATGTTAAACGATTGGTGTAAGAAGCGTATCTTTCATAAGCTAATTATGACATTAATAGTTATTGAAAATGCTACACTAAAGCAGCGTAAACATCATAGAATATAACTAATTTCAGGTGTTGTCTGTCTTTCAGCTATTTAAATAACTTGGTTTTGATACTCGTAAGATACTTTGTTTAATGTTTTGATTGGTAGGATTGACGTGTTAATGAGGTTTCATGACTTTACTGAATTAGATAAAAATTAACCACATAAATATTTCGTATATCGGCTTAGCATGCTTAATGTCCTAGTTAATAATTAAAGGAAATTATGAAATTATAAAGGCAGCAAGGAGTAAACAAACTACGCAAGTTAGATTTCGAGTTATTGAGAAAGACTATTTGATTAGGCTTAAGATCCAGTTGAAACCTAAAAAACAAAATTTAAGTCCAGCCACGAGAGTAAAAGTTACTTTAGAAATTGAACAGCTTGTCTAAGACATTTTTGTACGAGTATTTTTTAGTTAAAAAGAAGTTCGGTGATCTTAGTTTATGTATTCATAAATGACATTGTTTC
>NW_013667898.1:159992-166840 GCF_000517525.1 Limulus polyphemus
CATAAATGGCATTGTTTCATTAAGTGACCCAGTATTCTTTGATTCATAAATGGCACTGTTTCATTAAGTGCCCCAGTATTCTTTGATTCATAAATGGCATTGTTTCGTTAAGTGCCCCAGTATTCTCTGATTCACAAATGGCACTGTTTCATTAAGTGCCCCAGTATTCTCCAATCTTAATCCAAGGTCGTGAATATTCTCTCTCATCGTCTACAATATTATATCGGGACCCTCATCAGATAGCTAATATATTTTAACCGAGTAAAATAAATAAATAAAATAAACACGTGGCTGTTTTGTGACGTCACTGCTTTACTCGAATGTTTTTGTTATGTTCCTATTTATAATATTCATGAACGGGGTGATGTGGAAGACATTAACGCACACACGCAAGTTTTACATTTTAGATAAAAATGAAACATAAGATGGCGTCTTCTGTATGATTCATATTCATCTAGGGAAGGACGTTAACGGACGTTAGATACACTTTGACAAATTGCCTTCACGCTGATGTGGTCCCATTACTGCAATGGTTGTTGTGCAGCAAGTCCTCTGCTGTACCACTTTTCAGAATAACGTACATCGAGATCCTTTTTATTCTCGCGGTCTTTCTTTCACGGCACACATGCTGGTCGACAGCTTAAAAGAAACAAAGCAATATATATTTTTTTTTCTCTAATGGCGTTTGTTGTCTTTGTCGATCCACAGCTCAAATCGATCTGTAGTAACATCCACTTATTGAAGGCTAGTGAGTAAAAGCGGGAGAGAAGATCAGAAATTTATTAAATTTCCGGTTTTTACATTCTTTCTTTATCAATTTTACATTGATAACTTAAATATTACATTCGACATTTTTACACTTGTCCGTCGTTATATTGTTCTTTCACGCCTGCATTTATTTTTTATTTTTTTTCAGGTGTTTTCTATACATGTAAATTAAATTATTCTATTTGAAACGCTTACTTTTTCTTCGTTATCACGTATTAACTGGGAGGTTACAATGAATCCGCATCTGTTTCTCGAAAGGTTAAACTGAAAGTAACCAATACGCTGCACTAAATGAACATTCTGTGAAAGAAAGGGTTTTCTTTCGTTATGACGAAAGTACCTCAGGAGTTTTAATGTCTAGTCTGTTGTTTACATCAACAGCCTTGCACATTCTAAGCTCACAGTGTTTATCTTAAAGATGCTATATAGGAACTTTTAGATACGTGGGTGTCGTATGATCAGTTCGTTTGATACATTCTTTGAAAATTATTTATTAAGAATAACAGACTTAAGTAATCAAAATATGAGATAAATCTTTTAAACATTTTCAGGGTTCACGTGTAACCCATTCCCAGACTAGAACATCGGGTCTAAGTAGAAGTTTGTGATGTTTGTACAAAATTTCTACAGCCTTGGCCTCTCGTCTCGATTTTTGTTTTATATTCTTACAATTTGGAATCAATAATCATTAAATTGGAAAATTCAGACAGATTCTTTAAAAACAGTAAAACACCGTCATTCAGAAAGTATTATTGAAGCGTTCTTGAAAAACACTGATTGAATTTAATACTCGCTGAAAACTAATTATAGTAGGCAAATACACTGTGTTTGTTCCGCATAAATGTAATAAGATAATACCATCCTTCAAAATGTGTTATTGAAGTATCTCTGAAAAGCGCTGGTTGAATTTAACACCCATGGAAAACTAATTATAGTAAGCAAATACAGTGTGTTCATTCCGTAAAAAATGTGAAAAAATGATGTTGTTAATCAGTTGTCCTGAGCACACTATAATTACTTTATACTCTTATCATTTGAGTGTTAATTGTTGTATCTTAAGACTAGTCAATTAGTTTCCTCTTGAAGCTACATCTGCTTCCACACCAGTAGTTGTTTCTAAGTTGTACCACCACTTCCGCATTCCTAGCGTTGTTAGCGTCATACAGATGCAACTGTTTCTTGGATTAATCTGGACTAAAGTAGCGTAAACTTTGAATACGACTCCTTTAATTCGCTTCACATTTTGAGAAATATGAAAATTCCGAAGTCTTTTGAAGATTAACATTCTTGGTATCTATGTGTACGGAATTATTTCGGCTATAGTAATCAAACAATTTCACTTTAGAAAAATAATTTGCTTAAAAACGAATAACAAACAAAAGACGAGAATGACAACACACAATACGACCAAACCAATGAAAGGACAATAATGATAACACACAGAAGGACAAGACAACGAAAGGACGAAAATGACAACACAGAGAACGACAACACAACGAGAGGACCAGAATGACAATACACAGAACGACAACATAAAGAAAGGCCAAGAATGACAACACAACGAAAGGACGAGAAGAACAACACAATGAAAGGAGAAAAATGACAACAAACGGAAGGACAAGAATGACAACACACAGAACGACAACACAATGAAAGGAGAAAAATGACAACAAACGGAAGGACAAGAATGACAACACACAGAACGACAACACAATGAAAGGAGAAAAATGACAACAAACGGAAGGACAAGAATGATAACACACAGAACGACAACACAATGAAAGGAGAAAAATGACAACAAACGGAAAGACAAGAATACAACACAGAACGACAACACAATGAAACAACAAGAATGACAACAAACGGAAGAATGAGAGTGACAACACACGGAATGATAAAAATGACGACCCACAGAATAACAATATACAGGCTGCTAGTCGAGTGCCCTAATCACCAGCCATTAAACTGTTTAATTTCTTTGTGCATTATTTTTTTTTCTTACAATCCTATGTTACTTTCATACTTTTTTTTTCTCACAATTCTACGTTCCTTTTCATGCTTTTTTTATTACTTGAAAGCCTAATAATTTTACATAAGCTGATGCCTTATCACTTTGTCAAAGTGTAATCAAACATATTGTTTTCCTTTTCGAGATATATTACGAAGCTATCTACGTAAGTAGTGATATTATTGGTTATAACAGATTCTAAAGATTAAATAGCTCAAATATAATTGGCGTCAACTTTCTACATGTATATTGCTACCGTTAACGCTACTTTATTTATATCTTATTAAAATAAAAGGTTAAAGTCGCTGTAAGGAAAAAAAAAAAGATAAACCTGTCAATCTAAAACATGAAAGACGTTGATCACATCTCTATATTTTTCTTTAAGCGGGGTTGGGCGTGGCCTAGAGCCCATGGTTGCTTTAGGGCCATTGATACGTTATACAAGTGACAGTCATATCCCAGTACTTATTCGATTGGAGGAGCGCAAGAGTAGGCGGTGGGTGCTGTTGACTATCCTCTAGGCTATCAATTAAAAATTAGGGACGACTAGCGCAGATAGCTCTTGTGTAACTTTGCGCGAATAATCAAAAGAAAGGAAAATGAACCGTAAAACGATTTTAAACCATTTCTCTCTATTTTTATATTTTATTGCGCAGTAGCTGCACCCGTTTTTTTTTCTTCTCTTTTTAACTAACATATGCACTGACAAAGAGGAGTACAAGCACGGGAAGGGGTGGGGGGGTACATTTAAGACTGTTAGGAAGGCAAGTAAAATATGTGTATCACTTGACATGATAATCTTTCAGTGCATCTGGTTGTATAATCCCTACACTTAAACCTTATTTCGGGGATCACTCTAATACCAATGGTAGCACAAAGAATTCGTGTTTGGACGTAAGAAGGAAGAGGCTAATACGACGTTAAGACTACAGTTATTTCAAGAAGAGGAAATTTCAACTTGAGCTGCGCCTTACTGGCTAAATGGCTAGGTCAGAACTTCCTATGACTCAGATACGGCTATATTTAATTTTGGACTACTCACAAGAAGCCAACCAATAGTATCCGCCGTCACTTTGTCTGGGCCTTTGAAGCGAATAATAGTAATGACTGTTACTTTTATATCATCCACACCTCAAGTTGCGGAGCGTTTTCTGTGGCATAACGTTTCGAATCTTGAACCCTCGATCCGCAGCCCGACATGCTAGCCACTAGGTAATTAGTTCGAGAGATTAGCCTAATGCTAAAAGAAGGATTTACTAACGAATTATAACAGTTTGTTCTAACGTTAACATTCACCAAAGTTCCAATGTGCCTAATCTAGGCGAGGGATATGAAGAATCTCCTCAGAAGACAGTGACGTAAGGTAGGATCTTTAAAACATAACAACCCAAAATATGTAGAATTCGCAGAATTTTTTAGTGGCAGAAAGTTAACGCAACACATTGAGATAACCAATCATTACATAGGTCATCATCATAGGCTGTCCTCCGGAATTGTGGAATACGTTCTGCTGTCTTATCCGAACGTGCAACATCGGCTCCAAGTTTGGGTCGGAAAATTCGACAGTACTGGTTGCAACAGTGAGAGCCGCCAGTCAGAAGGGGGGTTACGCCTTCTGTCCCTCTTTAAAAAGTACTCTCGCTTCCCGTTTGCTTCCACGGTTTTCATTGCTTCTCCTCGTTAGTCAGTCTTGAGTCACAATGGTAAATTCAGACAGACGAACCTGACAACGAGATTATTCTATAGAATTGTGTCGTATTTTTGTAACGTGTAATATCTACTGTCAACAGTCTATGAAGAAAAAGGATGCAGTAATGGAATTAAATGGGTGAGGGTAAGAAGTTGCATTATTATTATTTTTTATGATTGGTTGCATTCATTTTCAACGTTATCTGACTGGCTGCGTTCTGTTTCCATCGAAACATCGCTACTTGAAATGACGCGCATATTTTATTTTGATGTACTTAAGAAAAACCAGGTCCTGGAAAGAAAACTTACGGAATTTAATTCGAATAACCAAGACCAGCTGTACGAGGGCTGTCTGCCCAAGCTATAACTAATTTCAAACTGATAGACTAGAGGAAAGGAAGCAAGTCAACCACACACACCGCCATTTCTTGGGCTACTCTAATCAAATAGTGGCACAAAAGTGTGGGGCGCGATTTTGCGGCAGCGATATGCAAATCATGGGCCCTCGGATTCACAGTCAAGCACACTAACCACTAGGCCACCCCCAGCCCATTTACAACATATAAAGACATAACATGTAAAACTGCAAGAAAAGAAACTTTTGACCTGTTACCTGGAAAACATGTGGCTTAAATGAAGTCTGCCGTTAAAGTAATGAAAATATAACACGAAAATATGGAATAATATAACATAACACGGAAATTTCAGAAACTTTTCAAGCATAAATAAAAGGAAGTACTGCCGTTAAAGTAATGAAAATATAACACGAAAATATGGAATAATATAATATAACACTGAAATTTTAGAAACTTTTCAAGCATAAATAAAAGGAAGTACTGCCGTTAAAGTAATGAAAATATAACACGAAAATATGGAATAATATAACATAACACGGAAATTTTAGAAGCTTTTCAAGCATAAATAAAAGGATGTATTGCCATTAAAGTAATGAAAATATAAGACGAAAATATGGTATAATATAACATAACACGAAAATTTTAGAAGCTTTTCAGGCATAAATAAAATGAAGTACTTTGTATAAAAAAAACGGTGACCATTGACTTGCGAGATCAAGATCAGAGGAAAATATTATTACCAGTTTTGCCCCCCCCCCCAGTGGCACAGCGGTATGTCTGCGGACTTACAACGCTAGAATCCGGGTTTCGATACCCGTGGTGGGCAGAGCACAGATAGCCCATTGTGTAGCTTTGTGCTTAATTACAAACAAACAAACTTGTCATAACCGATGTTACCAGTTTTGGTAGTATGCTACAGTTAGCTTCACAGAACGAGTGGAAAATCATGCCGAGCTTGGAAATAGCTTTCCGTTTCTAGTTTGACCTTGTGAGGTTTCTACTTCAGCGTTTTCTAAGAGTTATTCTTCAACGAACTAGCAACCGATCTCTCTAAACAACCTCAAGTCACACAGCAATAGAGATTTTTTTTTTTATTGAGGGTAGTCAGGAAAAGTTATAACATTTTCCTAGTTTCTTACGTGGCCCCTCAGTGGCTGAGCGCCAAGTCTAAAGGCTTATAACGCTACAAGTCGTGTTTCGATAACTGTGCTGGGCACAACACAGATAGCCCATCGTGTAGCTTTGTGCCAGTAACATCTTTTATTTCTTTGATCAATATTTATTTGAAAGTTACGTATTTAACCTATAAACTGTAGGTAGGATAATCTGACAGTGCACCAGTTAAAATCTGTCAAATGAGGCTCTTATTTTATTATTCTTTCGGTTGTACTTATGATGTTAGAGCAGAAAACAAAATCATTTTGTGTATTTTGTGTGTGTGTGTGAAGTGATTAATTCTTGTTATTTTACATCAGTGATGTTTCTCTTGAATATTATTTGGATAGTTAAGTTATGGAAAAAAAAAATTGATACTTAATAAATGGGCACGAAATGGCGTTACATAACTAGTTCCGACAACTGGTGATACTAATTAACAAGGCATGCTATTATAACAAGATCATCAGTTGGTAAGTTTAAGATGACTCACTCACACTTTACACTTTGATGATATATATATATATACATATAATGCTGCTTGTATCGTTTGGCAAGTAGGCTTAGGGTTAGTTGGATTTGATTGTTTGTTCAATTTCGTGCAAAGTTTGTTTGTTTGAAGTTAAGCCCAAAGCAATACAATGGGCTATCTGTGCTCTGCCCACCACGGATATCAAAACCCGGATTCTAGCGTTGTAAGTCCGCAGACATACCGCTGTGCCACTGGGGGGGGGGGGCTTTGCGAAAAGCTGTTTGAGGGTTATCCGTGCTGTTAATCTCTAATTTTGAAGTGATTAGACTAGGGAGAAGGCAGCTAGTCAATTCGTAAGCAACTCCAATCGAATTGTGGGACATGACTGTCACTATTATAT
>NW_013667898.1:167584-175946 GCF_000517525.1 Limulus polyphemus
TTTGAGGGTTATCCGTGCTGTTAATCTCTAATTTTGAAGTGATTAGACTAGGGAGAAGGCAGCTAGTCAACTGCCAATTCGTAGGCCACTCCAATCGAATTGTGGGACATGACTGTCACTATTATATCTCACCTAAAGTTCGGAGCTCGATTTTTTTATTTTTGTTTTTGAGAAGTAATGAGGTCAAGGGTTGGCGATGAGTGGTGATGACTAGCTGCCTTCCCTCTAGTCTTTCATTAATTAGGAACGGAAAATCCTCGTGTAGCTTTGCGCGAAATTCAAAACAAACAAACAAACGAACGAACGTTCTTAGCTCCAGTCAGTTGTTGTAGGTTGTAGAATATGAATTAGCTTGTAGTAAAAACAAAATAAAAAAATAGAACTATTTTATGAAGATGGGCCGTCAGTGAGTTAGATTACGAATACGAGGGTCTAAGGTTCGCGTCCCGTTGCCGCAAAATAGTGCCACGCCCATTGAGTTGATGGTGGGTGTTGTTGACTACTTGCCTTCCCTCTAATCTATAAGTTCGAAATTAGCGAAACTTCATGAAGATATGTTTGTTGCAAGTGTGTGTATCGGCTTAAAAAATTTGATGATGGTATTTATAGGACTGAATCACCAGTCTCGTTTTTTGTTTGTTTTTGTTTTTTATCTTTCTTTGCACGACAAGAAACCCAACAGCAAAACGTGTTCCTAACAACCATAACTAACTTTATAATATATATATAGCTTCAAATGTAAACTTAACTTTATAAAAAATCCACTGTATTGTGTTATTTGCTGGGAGAAATTCAGACTTAACACCTTGTCAACACGTGCTTATGACTATGTATATAAATATATAAAATAATCTCGTCATTCCCTCACCCCCACACACACTCCCTCCTCTTCCACGTCAAATTTAAACATCTCTGTGGGTGGCGCTAGCATCTAGGGCAGGATTTGCCATATGGATAAATTCATTTAACGACGAACCGGAATAGTACTATGGGGAAAAGACTAACGAAATGAGAAGCTCAAAATGGAACTTAAGAAGGATTACAATGACAAAATCTCACATATGGACCACACATTGTTTATTGTTCTTCGTCAAATGTCGAAACACAAACTTAGAGCGTCCTTTTCAGCCCACAAGAGGAGCGGAAAAAAATACAAAAATGCCTTTGGAAGACATTCAAAACGAAGATTAATGACGCATTTGCTTTTTTTTCAACGATCATGATGACTATATACATCCATGCACTGGGTACTTACCACTCAGAATAGATAGATTTCGCGACATACCGCTAAGCCAAAAGACAAACAAATATTTCACACGAAGCTAACCATGTACGACACACTATAATAAAGTTAGTCCCTCTTGAGCAACAAGTCATTCCAGACGTTTACAAAGTTTTTTCGTTATTTGAAGGTGTGGATTGGGAAACGCTGAAAATATCAGACTCGAGAGATATTCACTGCAGCATATCTACGAAGTAGGGACTTGAAAAGTGTAGTTTCTTTAGTTTTCACAAATAAACGATGTATATTGCTTATGTAGTAGCAACAGGTTTTTATGGGTGAATGTTTGTAAATAAATTACAAAACATATATTTTGTTAGCGAGTTTTCATGATAAATGCCAAAAATCTAGGCTTAACACTTTGCTTTTTTTTATATATATGTTCATATTGGTATTTATGTTTTACTAACTATTTTCAATAATTTCTTCTTAACTTTTAAGATTAAAAATGTGATAATTAAAATACAACAACCATTTTATATGTATATGTTTCTTTATATATATATTTATACAAAGTTAAAAAGATAGCCCAAGCAATGATAAATAAATGAGAGATACATGAATTTCAATTTTCTTATATTATTCAGAAAACTAGAAAAATATTTACTTCAAACTGTCCCGGCCCAGCATGGCCAGGTGGTTAGGGAGCTCGACTCGCAATCTGAGGGTCACGGGTTCGCATTCCCATCCTACCAAACATGCTCGCCCTTTCAGCCGTGGGGGCGTCATAATGTGACGATCAATCCCACTATTCGTTAGTAAAAGAGTAGCTCAAGGGTTGGCGGTGGATGATGATGACTAGCTGCCTTCCCTCTAGTCTTACACTGCTAAGTTAGGGAGGGCTAACATATATAGCCCTCGTGTAGCTTTGCGCGAAATTCAAAACAAACAAACAATCCCTCTAGTCTTACACTGCTAAATTAGGGAGGGCTAGCGTATATAGCCCTCGTGTAGCTTTGCGCGAAATTAAAACCAATCAACCCGTCACTACATTGCTTACAAAATAGATTCGTAAAATTATTCAGTTTAAGATTTCGTGGGGCACTTGAAAGACAAAGCGTTACTCATTATTTATTTTCAGGGGTTTGTTTTAGCACAAAGTGACACAATAGGCTATTTATCTCAGCTCCAACAACGACAAGATTAAAATAACCTATGTGGAAAACTAACAGACCAAAACCTGAGCTACAAGCTATGCATGTGGGAATCTAACCTCAGATTTTAGTGTTACAAGTCTGTAAACTTACCGCTGATCCCTTGGGGGACTTAATTTTCATAGCTTTATAAAGTAGGAAAACTTAACAATGTCTTCCTTATTTACTTACCATGTACCCATATAATAAAATTCGGTGTCTGTGTCTCACGTAACTTCTCCCAAACCGCTGGTCACACCGAATTCTAAATGGTACCAAACGAATCTTCCCGGCCTCGAGGTCTGCACAAAGGTAAAACTTTTCCCCCAACCTCTTAGAGAACCAGGTTATTTCGCGAAAATACTTTTACGGAGATTCCCCGAAAATATACCACAAATTTGGCATTGATTTACAATTTATATTAAAGCAAGTAAATATTAATTACCGATCGTAATTTGATTAAAGTGATTAAATCTACATTATTGTTTGTTTTTGAATTTCGTGCAAAGCTACACGAGGGCTATCTGCGCTAGCCGTCCCTAATTTAGCAGTGTAAGACTAGAAGGAAGGCAGCTAGTCATCACCACCCACCGCCAACTCTTGAGCTACTCTTTTACCAACGAATATTGGGATTGACCGTCACATTATAACGCCCCCACGGCTGAAAGGGCGAGCATGTTTGGTATGACGGGGAATTCTACATTATAGCGGCCCTGTAAACGTGCGCCATTTGCTCACGGGTTCGCTTGTAATATATATATATATATAAGAAAAGAGTTAATTGGTAGCATTAAAAGTATGGCATCCTCATCATGACAATCACTACTTTCATTTACAGTGCATACTTTACGTATATAGCGCTTGTAAGCCGTAATACTTTGTTACTTAGCAACGTTTTATTTATATACATGAACTCAAATGTTTTGTTAATTACCAGGTAATGAAGGTTTAAATTTTGAGCTTGAGAGAAAACGTGATTCTGCATGTTTTGTACTAAGACGAAATGCATTTAGTTGTATGAAATATTAAACACTATTCGTGGTTTTCCTTGTTAGTAAAAATATAGCATCTGTTTCCTGTGAAATTGATAACGTGTGTGTGTGTTTTTTAATTATTGAAAGAAGTATGGGGAACTGCATTTAACATGTATTATGTATCTAATACAAATGAATTATTTGTACTGTTCAATAATTCAGGGTAAGAGCGATCACATTAATCCCATCTTGCTGTTTATATCACATTATTCTGTGTATAACCATAACTGTTATATTTTCATCAAGAATGGTACCCCATATACTGCTGTATCATCATCAAAAAGAATACCTCATACCCTGTTGTATTGTCGTCAAAAAAGGGTACCCCACACACTGCTGTATTGTCATCAAGAAGGGTACCTCATACACTGTTGTATTGTCATCAAGAGGGGTACCCCATACGCTGTTGTATTGTCATCAAGAAGGGTATCTCATACACTGTTGTATTGTCATCAAGAAGGGTATCCCATACAGTGTTGTATTGTCATCAAGAAGGGTACCCCACACACTGCTGTATTGTCATCAAGAAGGGTACCTCATACACTGCTGTATTGTCATCAAGAAGGGTATCCCATACGCTGTTGTATTGTCATCAAGAAGGGTATCTCATACACTGTTGTATTGTCATCAAGAAGGGTATCCCATACACTGTTGTATTGTCATCAAGAAGGGTATCTCATACACTGTTGTATTGTCATCAAGAAGGGTATCTCATACACTGTTGTATTGTCATCAAGAAGGGTATCTCATACACGTATTGTCATCAAAAAGGGTTCAGAGGGGCCGTTTGTCACCACTTACTACTATTGCATAAATCACGTGAGTATTCTACTCACCCCTACACGTATATGTACATTTTGAATTAAAATTAGTCTCTAAACAATTTGATTCTACCAACAGTTCTAAATCCTCCAGATTTATTGTAGCAAAAGGTTTATTCCCATCCCCTTCCTTTTCTTATATTGCCCAATCTTGTAGATTTATGCTAATAATTGTTCGTTTATATGATTAGTTAACAATAATTTCATCAATTTCTTACCCAGTTAATTTTAATCTTTCTATCTATATATATACATATATGTCGCAATTTCAACCTGTGAGATTTATATAATTAATTGCCCATTTATATGATTAATCTAAGTAAATATGATTAATTGCATACTTGGTTTCTTCCAATCTCCTTTACATTAGCCAATATTTCAACCTTGAAGACCCCTATGATTATATGATTAATTTAACATCTAAAAGATGAATTGAAGACCTATATGATTAACTGAAGATCTGTATGATTAATTGCCCGCCTCAGCTTTCATTTGTGTCTGAAAACGTTCTGTTCAATGTTCTTCTTCTTTCTTTTCACTGGTCCCTCAGGTAATACACACTCAGAGAAGAAGACGAATGATCTAAGTACTCCTACTTGAACGATCCATCGCGAGGCGTGCCCCTTCTTTCAATATTTTGTCATAGCTAAAGCTTTATTTAAGAACACTGCCTGTCACTCCTATCGTATCTGTCTGTGTGAGAAACCCGTGGTGTAGCTACAAAATAAGACAATTTCTTACCATGCTTCGTGGGATTTTTCTTGCCAACACAACGCTCTGGTTCACATTAACATTACATATATCTATATAAGTAACGTATCTTTAATGGCGTGTGATTAATCGTATTCATGTTAAGCCACACCTACTTATTTTACGTAATACTTGGTATGAAAATATTTTGTAGATTATTGCCCTGATGTATATCTTCTCTCATTATTTTAAAATAAAGTAAATAGTGAGAAGAAAATAACCAAGGTTGAAGTATACCTCGATGAAAGTACTTTCCTGAAAACTTTTCACAACATTCGCTCTCTTAGTGCCCCCCAGTGGCACAGTGGTATGTCTTCGGACTTAAAACGCTAGAAACCGGGTTTCGATACCGTGGTGGGCAGAGCACAGATAGCCCTTTGTGCTTAACTACAAACATACAAACAAGCTCTCTTAGTTTCTTTTTTTTGTAGCATATAGCAACTTTCATAAAATTTAACCTATCTACAGTGAAACCGATCATGTATTGAAAACAAATTATGTCTTTTAAATACAAGCCTAATCTCATTTTAAAATCCTTAAGCTTCTGATGCAAGAACTCTGGAAGATTTAGGTTTGTTTTTTTTATTATAAACAAATTTGGATTCAAATCGTATATATATATTTTGGTTGTGATGTTCACTCATCTCATATACCTATATTGCTATAAAGGTATACACAGTATCTGTATATTCATTGGAAGTGAAGATGTGAAATGTTCTGGAGGACTCTGTGATGAGCCCATGAACAAAACACACAGATACATTTTCGGAGCAACTTGGTGAACATTTTTGCCGTATTCTGCATTATTGATTTTTGAGAGTGACTTTAACCTCAATTTTGCTAGTGCATACAACAGAGCAAAATGATTTTATTTATTCGTATTTATATTATATAAAAAAAAGTTTTGTTTTGAATTTTATTCAAGATTTATGAAAAATGTAGGGATTTCTTTATGCTTCGCTCCATTGAAAGGACTAATTGGAATCTGGACACAACAAAACTGTTAGACCACGTTGCAATTATTCGCTATTGTTGTGTTCATACACATGTAGGAACTCATGTTTCCAGTTTAACAAATGCGATTGAAAAAAAAAATCGAGTTGTTTAAATTCAGCTCTCCATTCCGGAAAACGCGAATTCTTTACCTTAAATGAGTTACTATCATCTACAAATACTCGGCGTTCCAGTTTTAATCCTTTCCATTCTTCAGTCGTCGAGAGTTTTAGTTTTAATCATCCCTATACTTAATATCCAAGTGTTCAATGTTCCAGATTTTAATCTCCCATATTCTCCAATTGTTCGGAATTCCAATTTTTGAACCTTCTTGTTCATAATCTCCAAGTTTCTGACGTTCCAGTTTTCACTTCACCCAATGTTAAATCCAAGACTCCAGAAAATTATTTAACTTATTTTTAAGATTATTCATCTCACAAAAAAAAATGTCACTTTTATTTTTCAACTCTGTAACTACAGTAGTGTGTCGATAGTAGCGTAAAAAAATAAGGTTGACTAACTTAGTTAACTTTTGTTAAGGACAAAGATACACAATGGGATTATTTGTGCTGTGCCCACCACGGGTATTGAAACTCGGTTTTTAGTGTCGTAAGTCAACAAATTTATCGCTGAGAGACGGGGGGGGGGGGGTAGTCAGAAATAAGGACGGATCTGCATTCCGATAAAGTACTTTTTTTAATTACATCGCATTATAAGATTAAACACACTTTCATAATTCAGCCGTGGAGGCGTTATAATGTGACGGTTAATTCCACTTTTCGTTGGTAAAAAGAGTAGCCCAAGAGTTGGCGGTGGGTGGTGATGACTAGCTGCCTTCCCTCTAGTCTTTCACTGCTAAATTAGAGACGGTCCAGCGCAGATAGCCCTCCTGTAACTTTGCGCGAAATTCGAAACGAATCCAAACCATACTTTACAACAACGTCCGATAATGTAATGAGATGACTTTCGCGATTTCTTTATGACTTTTTTATTAGAACGTTTTTTTTGTTTTTTTTCAGGAAGCATGTCGTCAATCGATCCTTAAATTGCGTATATGAATAACTAACGTAGATCAATGCGACATTAAAATCCAGTAAAAGGCAATTTCGAGACATCAAATAGAACTTTCGTGACGAGTTTAATCTTTATTTTCATCGGATATCGTTTAAACTACGCGCTGTATCACAGTTATTATTGGAACTTCCCAGATATTGCCCAAGGTTTCAATAAATAAGGTTTGAGGACATTTGCTAGTAATAAGTTCGTTTCTATAAATCAAGTTGGAGTTTCACATAAACAAAATATTCCTTTATTAGCCATATCATTCATTCAATTTCGAGTTGAGATTTGGATGTGCAAAAAAAAAAGACGATTTGGAGAGACTTTGTTCCTTTGTTTGTTTTTTGAATTTCGCGCAAAGCTACACGAGGGCTATCTGCGCTAGCCGTCCCTAATTTAGCAGTGTAAGACTAGAGGGAAGGCAGCTAGTCATCAGCACCCACCGTCAACTTTTGGGCTACTCTTTTACAAACGAATAGTGGGATTGACCGTCACGTTATAACTTCCCCACGGCTGAAAGGGCGAGCATGTTTGGTGTGACTGGGATTCGAACTCGCGAACCTCAGATTGCGAGACGAGCGCCCTAACCACCTGGCCATGCCGGGCCGATTTGGAGAGAGAGTTTGTTTGTTTGTTTGTAATTAAGCACAAAACCACACAATGGGCTATCTGTGCTCTGCCCACCACGGGTATCGAAACCCGGATTCTAGCGTTGTAAGTCCGCGGACATACCGCTGGGGGGGGGGGCATTTGGAGAGAAAGTGTGCAATTTGTTAATAAACACAGACACACTGCGCGTGCTACATGCTCGTCTAAACTGCCTGAACATTCGAAATAGTACAAGAATGATCACGTGTCTAGTGAGGGAAAAACTAAATTACACTCGAATTTCATCTATCACTTTCCCCATATGTGAAGCGTAGAAGAAACATACTTTTCACGTACGTTTTTTCGCTGTACATGTTTTCAAGTAACGATAATAATGTTATTTAATTTATCTATTTTCGTTTCTATTGCTACTATATATATATAACCTCTCCAACTTCAAGAAGTTTTTTTCATTGCTACTTCTCTACTGGCATTTCTGTAGCGATGACTAATGCATTCATAAATAAAAATAAGGGGTTAAAGGTGAAATGTCTTCATCGCTTTAATTTACTATCAATGACTCAATAGAGTAAATATTTTTAAATGCCCGACATTTCCTTAAAACATGTTCCTTTGAACTACAATTAGTAACTGAAAAAGTAAACATTTTAAATGTCAAACATTCCTTAAAACATGTCCTTT
>NW_013667898.1:176946-178628 GCF_000517525.1 Limulus polyphemus
CTTTGAACTACAATTAGTAACTGAAAAAGTAAACATTTTAAATGTCAAACATTCCTTAAAATATGTTCTTTGAACTACAATTAGTAACTGAAAAAGTAAACATTTTAAATGTCAAACATTCCTTAAAATATGTTCTTTGAACTACAATTACTATCTGTAAAAAATAAACAGTTTAAATGTGAAATAGTTCCTTAAAAAACACGTCCTCTGGTTACAATTACTGACTGAAAAATAAAATATGTTTAAATACGAGATAGTTCCATTAAAAAAAAAATTGTTTTGAACTACAATTATTGATGGATAAAGAAAACGTGTTTAACTGTGAGGCATTTCCTTAAAACATGTCCTCTAATTTACAAGTACAGATTGGAAATACAGTAAACATGCTAAATATGTAAAAGTTTTGAGACGACTTGCTCCTTAAACTTACAGAATAATAAACGCGTTAATTAATAACGATACTTCCAGTCCTTTGAGAAAAAGTATGTACAATAAGCACGGTTTAAATAAAAAACAACGCCATAAATAGTATCGAAGTAGAGACCTAAAGCGTGGAAATTGTAAGGCACTTTGACATTCGCTTTTATCTGATTTCTTATTAATTCTTAAAGCACTGCTGACGAGATTCTTATCATGAAACTAACTCCATTTGGTGTCACTGTAGGGATACACTGTGTATTAGGTTTAGCGTTATTTTTATGTTCTACAGGACGCTTGCGAACATGACTATCTATATATGTTGTGTCCTATATCAAACAGAAATTGCGTCCAGTTCATTAAATATTCGCATTTTGCTGCCATAATTTGGAATACCTGTTTTATGGAAAGGGGGCGACGTATCATTTAATGATTTTTACCTACAATTCGTCATAGGTTGTTAAGTCAGAGCTGCGATGAGCGCGAAAAAGATGTAAATATTTATATCGTGTGTTTTTTTTTTGTATGTTTGTGGGTATATTAGGGGGTGGGGGGTTGATGTAGACCGAAGAGACTTGAAAGATTCATAAAAAAAATCAAAGTTATAGGAAGCTTGAATCTGTTAATGTCGTTCCAATGCACAAAAAGTTAGCGAATATCATCCGGAGATAAATCATCCTATTATGTTTGAGCAACAAAGTTATTATCTTCATACAACTTAAAAATGCCTAAAATGGAAATTATTCCTCGTCAGGCATTTTCTTGATGGCGCCAATTCATCTCGCTAATACTGTAACGATGCGTGAAACATATCATTCATAACGTAAAAATAAAACTAAACCCCCAAAATCGCGAGTTGATATTGCCAATTCATGCGGGTAGCATATGATCGTTAATGCAGAACCAAAACTAAAACCCAAATCGCAAGTTCATATGTAAATATAAGAGCGAGTGAAACTTTCTTCGGTAATAAAGATTTTCTGACTTGACCGTAGAGTCACGTATAGTAAATCTGAATAAATTCATCTCACGACGCTAGGGTGTCGGGTATTTTGTTAGAAGTTGAACACAAGTATGTATATTTTCCTCAATCACTTTTTATTTCATTATACATAAGAATTAGGGAATATAATAATGAAAATTGTAAAATAAAAGTAAAAAACATAAACATTTTACTTATCAATGAAATCGTATCTTGTTTGTTTGTTTGTTTTGAATGTCGCGCAAAGCTACACGAGGGCTATCTGCGCTAGCCGTCCCTAATT
>NW_013667898.1:178885-186120 GCF_000517525.1 Limulus polyphemus
TGCGAGTCGAGTGCTCTAACCACCTGGCCATGCCGGGCCAAACCGTATCTTCACCGCACTATTCAATGTATTCAGAAATTATATATACGTGAGATATATTACTCCTATATGGTTATTACTTTGTTATTAAAAACAGTACAAAAGTGGTCAAATAAAAGGATTGAAATAAGTTGGTCGTTTTTGATCTCGAAGGTATTCTTAGGCTTGGCATGGCCAGGTGGTTAGGGTGCTCGACTAGCAATCTGAGGGTCGCGGGTTCGAATTCCCGTCCCACCAAACATGCTCGCCCTTTCAGCAGTGGGGGCGTTATAAAGTGACGGTCAATCCCACTATTCGTTGGTAAAAGAATATCCCAAGAGTTGGCGGTGGGTGGTGTTGACTAGCTGCCTTCCCTCTAGTCTTACACTGCTAATTAGGGACGGCTAGCGCAGATAGCCCTCGTGTAGCTTTGCGCGAAATTCAAAAACAAACAAACGTATTCTTATGATTTATGGTTCGAATCATGTTTGAGAAAACTATGTTGATTTTTTCCACGAGTGCTGATTTCATTTGTAACTCTGTTGTCAATCGCTTTGGTTATTTTCCACCTTACATAGTACCATTAGGAGCAATTTCAGTTTGCAACTAAGCAGCATCGAATATATAGGATTTAATTTATTTTATAGTGAAAATTAAACTGTTTGCTACCTTATTATGAGCCCATCTTCTTTGTTCTTGAAGCAGTAGGAACATTGAACTTGAAAACTCCATATTTGCTAATGATCGCCATACTATAAAATACGTGATCTTAGCTGGATAAAGAACTACAATAAAATAACATGCGTGTTTTTAGCTGGATAAAGAGCTACAACAAAATAACATCCGTATTCTAAGCCGGATAAAGAGCTACAGCAAAATAACATCCGTATTCTAAGCCGGATAAAGAGCGAAAATAAAATAAAAATATGTATTCTAAGCTGAATAAAGAACTGCAATAAAATGAAAAGACGTATTCTTAGCTGGGTAAAGAACTACAATAAAATGAAAAGACGTATTCTTAGCTGGGTAAAGAACTACAATTAAAAATACTACTTATTCTTAGCTGGGTAAAGAGCTACAATAAAAAATACTACGTATTCTAAGCCGGATAAAGAACTACAATAAAATGAAGAATGTATTCCTAGCTGGATAAAGAACTAAAATAAAATGAAAAGTCGGATTCTTAGCTGGGTAAAGAACTACAATAAAACATACTACGTATCCTAAGCTGTATAAAGAACTACACTAAAATAACATACGTATTCTAAGCTAGATAAAGAACTACAATAAAATGAAGTATGTATGCTAAGTTGGATATAGAACTACAATAAAATATACTACGTATTCTAAGCTAGATAAAGAACTACAATAAAAATACTACGTATTCTAAGCTAGACAAAGAACTACAATAAAATAACATACATATTCTAAGCTAGATGAAGAACTACAATCAAATAACACACGTATTCTTAGCTAGATAAAGAACTACAATATAAATACTACGTATTATAAGCTAGATAAAGAACTACAATCAAATAACATACGTATTCTAAGTTAGATAAAGAACTATAATAAAATGAAGTATGTATTCTAAGATGGATAAATAACTACAATCAAATAACATACGTATTTTAAGCTGTATAAATAGCTACATTAAAATAAAATACATATTCTTAGCTGGGAAAAGAATTACAATAAAATAAAGTACGTATTCTATGTTCAATAAAGAACTACAATAAAGTAAAGTATGTATTCTAAACTGGATAAATAGCTACAATAAAATAAAATATGTATTCTAAGCTGGATAAAGAACTACAATAAAATAAATTATATACTCTAAGTTGGGTAAAGAGCTACAATTAGAATTACGTAGATTTCAAATAAAGAGATGCGTAACTGTTTTTCAATTTTATAGTACAAAAGGATTTACAACCTTTAAAGACATAACGTTGCCTAGGATTTGATGTCATATTTGCTACTTTAGCAAGTAATGATCCCAATACTTAAAAGCTCGATAATACTTATGTGTCTAAGCCTAACGGATCAATTGGCATGTTTTTTCTTTACTGTTTTCCAAGTGTTTAAAAGGAAGAAATATGAGTATGTATACAAGTGTATTTTTGTAGTAATAATTTATCCAATTACTTTACATTCACTTAGTCCTACAATGTAGAGGACCTCACGACTTCAACCAAAGTCAGTCCTCCGTCGGTTGTAATAATAAATTATCAATCCCCCCCCCCCCTTTTCAATCCTCCATATCTTTGTAGTCTATAAAAATTATGCAATCAGTAAAATAAAACTTTCATGACGGGCCAAAAAAATGTCTGTATACACACAATTTGAACGACGCTGATCGAACCTGTTAAATGTGTGAGAAGTGCTCAGTATTCTCGTCAGAAGTTACTGGTGACGAGAGTTGAAATTCTGTAGTAACATGCGTGACGTCAGTAGGATCATCATCTGCTATGTTTGATTAAACCGTCTCTATGAAAATTACAGTGTCGGCTACAAAGGTGAAACCGTATATCGTGAAGACAATTTATCCTGTAAAATTTGACACCCTTCTTAAATAACTAGTTCACGCAGTTACAGTATATTATAAATGATATACAAATTATTCACTAAAGAAATAAATGGAGGTACCATTTCTGTTCGAAGTATTTTCCAGCGTCACATGGTGTCGTTTTATAAACCATAGCAACTTAGTTTACCCGAATAACAAGGCTTGCGTTAAAGATGTCACTGATAAGAGAACGTCTTGTATGATTATTCTTTGATAAAGGAAAGTCATTAGCAGAGTAAAAAGTTTTTAAGGGCGTGCTGTTTTTTTTTTTTCGGTGAGAAATAAATGCAGTGTTTTATCTTCCCATAATGCAATCTTCTTTCCTTGTCAATTAATTCGAATGACTATAATTGGAACCTTGAAAACCTGAAGGAAACAACTTGAAAGTGTTATTTGATCTTAACTGTTATTACAAAAAAAAAGTACACTTAAGCTTTCACGTGTGTATTTAATTCAAAAAAGAAACCCGAAAAACAAAAGACATATTTCGACTAATGTTCAGTTCTCGATTAACTGCTATTGTTTCGTTAAAGTCGAATAATAAATTCAGATTTCTGTGATTTCACACATACCTAATGAAGAGGGCGTTATAAAGAATTTTGAAAAATCTATACAATAATTTATACGCAATTTAGTGTGTGTTTGTTTTATAATGTGACGGTCATTTCCACTATTCGTTGGTAAAAGAGCAGCCCGAGAGCTGGCGGTGTGTAGCGTTGACAAGCTGCCTTCTCTCTAGTCTATCAATGCTAAATTAGGGACGGCTAGCGCAGATAGTCCTCGGCTAGATTTGTGCAAAATTCAAAGACACACAAAACTATTTTTGTGCAATAATATCTATAGTTTTTTGACGAATGCCCAAATTTACTGTAATTCCAATCGGTCCTGACAAATTATTCACTAACGGTAGGTTTCTATCAGATATCACAAACTTTTGACCAGTAAGTGGTGTTTCTTTTTGTTAAAACTATTTCAATGAGTTTTACGTTTGTTAAAATCACCATGACCGAACAGCTATAACATACACGCGAAGGTACTTAATAACTCTTCGTTCAACGTGGTTTTAACAAATGTAAAACACACTGAAACAGTTTTAACAAAAAGAAACACCAGTTATTGGTCAAAATTTTGTGATATCTGATAGAAACCTTTCGTTAGGGAATAATTTGTCAGGATCGATTGGAATAGAAACCAGTATTTGGAAATTGACAGATTTAGTTTCAAAGAAAGGCTGTTTTCGGACCTGACGTGAATATTCAAAGCAATGGCGATGCCAATAGTTTTTCAGACTTGTCTCACTGTTTTCTAATTATGACGTAATTTATGAATATGGCCGGATACGGTCTAGTGGTTAGCGTGCAAAATAGTGCGGGTCTAAGGTCCAAGGTCCGAACCCGCGATATACCGCTGAACAGCTTAACACTTTCAGTTGTGGGAACGTTATTCAGCTAGGATTAGCCGTGTAGGCGACAAGCATTGCTGTCTGATTTCCTTTCCACTGGTCAGTAGTTCTAAATTAGAACGGTTATGCCTAAAACTTGAGCTCTATGACCTTTCTGTAGAGCACATGTTTAGTGTATTGTGCCATTCAGGTTAAAAACGTCAAATACCATATTTATAAACATTGTCCTCCTAGCCCTAACTTTTCATGAGTTAGAGCTCAGAAGCTGTTAAAGACAATTTTCCACTCGAGAGAAGAAAAATAAATTCTTCTTTTGAACTACAACAGAAGTTTACATTTGGTGACAGTAACCCATTATATTTCGTGTGACAGCAAAGTCGACATATTGACCAGTTGCGTAGTGCAGATCCAACCAGTGTCAGGTCTTATCTAGGCTTCTATGTTGATCTGTAAGTTGCAACAGACATCTCGTGTGATTTGATGTGGATATAGTATATTGGTATAGGCTTGTAAAGTCTCTTTCAAGCTGATATAGTGGTTATGACAAGTTTCATTTTGTTCCTCGAGATTAACATGTATTAGACTATATACTCAAGTGTGTTGTATGCTAGTTTTTCCCGAAGAGAATAAAGAAAAGAAACCTGATTTCACAGAAATCAATATATCATTTATGGGTAAAATAACCAAGCAACCGCATGCTTGTTATTACCTGTTCTCACTCACATGCAGTGTTTGTTTCTTTTCTCTGTCAATAATATCATCTTGAATCTCGTAAGAAGGATAGAAAAATGTTTATGCGTGTCCAACGATTGTCATGTTACTAAGATGCAAACAGTTTTGTGAGTGGAATTTCGAGTGATGGAAAATCGAAATTCAGTTCTATAAGTCTCAGCACATGATTATAACATTAATCACCTGCTATTCTTGATCGAAAGTGAAAATAAACAAAAACTGTTAAGCCTAAGCACAGTCACTTAACAAAAACTGTTAAGCCTAAACACAGTCACTTAATAAAAACTGTTAAGCCTAAGCACAGTCACTTAACAAAAATGTTCAACCTAAGCATAGTCACTTAACAAAAACTGTCAAGCCTAAGCAAAGTCACTTAACAAAAACTGCTCTATGACCTTTCTGTAGAGCATATGTTTAGTGTATTGTGCCATTCAGGTTAAAAACGTCAAATACCATATTTATAAACATTGTCCTCCTAGCCCTAACTTTTCTTTAGTTTAGCAGTGATACATTAAAGGAAAAGAAGGTAGCTAGTCAACATCACCCACGCCCCCCCCCCCCAGTGGCACAGCGGCATGTCTGCGGACATACAACGCTAGAAACCGGGTTTCGATACCCGTGGTGGGGAAAGCACAGATAGCCCATTGTTTGTTTATTTGTAATTAAGCACAAAGCTACACAATGGGCTATCTGTGCTCTGCCCACCACGGGTATCGAAACCCGATTTCTAGCATGGTAAGTCCGCAGACATGCCGCTGTGCCATTGGGGGGCATTATAAAAAGTAAAAACAACAACTACAAAATGTAAAAATCAAGATCATTGTAAACAAATAATGTATTTGATTTCTAAACGTATTCCCGAAAAGTTAAGTTTTTTTTTAACATGATAAAATGAATTAAACACATGTGAGTGTGTGTGTGTGTGCGGATCTTGTTTTCAATGTCATTTGTATTTTACTACTACATTTATAGAACAACAAATATTGTCTTAAATTGTACCCAAAACGTGAGAAATACATGTGTATTCTTTGTGTATGCTGCTTTCGTTTTGTTTTTGTTTTTATCGTGTATACAACAAGTTTTATTAGGGAAAAAAAAACAAAAAATAAATACATCAGTTGCACTTTTCATTAAAAGTTTAACATTTGTTATGTCCAACTAATGTTGTCGCATATAAAACTCCATGCTGGAATACCTTTCAACATTTTTAGATTCATTTGTATTAATGTACGAAATCCCACTAGTGGGAGCTCTTCCGCTATAAATGAAGACAGAATAATCCTTTCATAAACACAAAATATACGTTAGATTCCAACTTACGACATGACACGAATGCGATTTCCCTGGTTGCTGTATATAATTACTATAAGTTAATGCTAAGACTACTCGTTTGAGCATTTGCTAAGCTTATCATTTTCCCAAAACACGATGAAAAAAAAAAAAGACAACTACCTCATTTTTGCTACATGTTCGTCTGTTGTTAAGCGCAAAGTTACACGATTGGCTATTTGTGCTCTGCCCACCACGGATATCGAACCCTGATTCTTAGCGGTATAAGCCCTTAGATCTCCCCCATGAGCCACCGTGGAGGGGTGGGGGCAGACTTTGCTTTTTTCACTTTTTTTTCTTTTTTAATATCACAAATTTTCACTCAAGAAAAAATGTGTTTGTACATTTTTTGTGTTGTTTTGCAGACATTTAATAATTTGATTGTCCCGGTCATATATATGTATATTCCCCCCCTCACAAAAACAAACACTAGGCTGAATCTCAGCCTATCTTAAATCATTTGTTTGTTTTGTGTTGAATTCTGCGTAAAGGTACATGAGGTCTATCTGTACTAGCCATCATTAGTTTAGCAGTGATACATTAGAGGGAAGGTAGCTAGTTAACATCCACCCCCCCCCCCCCAGTGGCACAGCGGCATGTCTGCGGACTTACAACGCTAGAAACCGGGTTTCGATACCCGTGGTGGGGAAAGCACAGATAGCCCATTGTGCAGCTTTGTGCTTAACTTCAAGCAAACAAACAAACATCACCCAATGCCAATTCTTCTACCAACGAACAGTGCGATTGACCGTCACATTATAACGCTCCTCCGGCTGAAAGGTTGAGCATGTTCGGTGAAGGGGATTCGAAACCGCGAAATAAAAGGAGAATTATTTTTTTCTAAAACACATCTCATGAAAAAAGCTTCAGATTTTTGAGCGACACTCTGTAGAAATTTAAAATTTAGGTTTACCATCAATAATTCAAACTGGTGAAATTCTGTTAGTTTTGTATACAGACTTTATTAGTAAATATAATGACACGTGTCATAGGAACTAGTTCCCAATCTGTGGTCCGCGCCATACCAGGCACAAAATCATTAGTAACAACATCGCTGGATCCGCATCTTAAATAATATTCAATGTTTGTAGATCCACTGGTGTTGGTGCTCTAACGGAATAGAAGATTATTGATTGGAAAACATAAAATCGTTGGAGACTCAATGCTCAAAAAACAAACCATAAAAAC
>NW_013667898.1:187092-194018 GCF_000517525.1 Limulus polyphemus
TTTTTTTTTTTTTTTACCATCATTATTATTTTAATTATAATATTTCTTTGGTAATATTATACATATATAAAAAAAATATTCGATTAAATATTAAGTTTCACTGTCTAACGAGTAAACGTAATTGGATTTTATAGTTAGACCTATAGCGATATCTACTTTGTGTTCTGTATTTGTACGTATCTGTGTAAGTGTACATACATTTCTGGGTGTATTTGTGTGCATATATATTAATAAAAAACCTTTTTTTTTTGCTAAACTTGTACTGTTCAGAAAATAAATGTTCAATCTTAATCTTCAGTCATTTAATTTTGTTTATCTCCCACAGTTACTACCATGAGTAAACCGCTAGAGAAGTTTTATCCTCTAGCCATTGCGGCTACAGCCTTGACTGTGTACAGCACCTCTCTAGGGTGCGACCTTGTGTTTGACGATGTAGCAGCGATTCAGAGGAATCGCGACGTGCGCCCTTCCAGCCCATTGCTTAACCTTTTTCTCAATGATTTCTGGGGAACTCCACTGCAAAAGGTTGGTGCTTTGTTCCACAGAGTGAACAAGAAGCATACGTCACTGTGTGTAATATATATATAAGTGAACAGCCTTCGATTGTAAAAATAAATAAATTAATTAATTGTTTTTGTAGAAAGTAACAACTTTCGGCTGAAGAGTACTTCTGATGTTCCGAAATATATCCAAACATATCTGTTAGAAATATGTATATAAATATATACTATTTTTCACTGTTTTATCTATATATATACAATCATTTATGCACTTATTTATATATTGTCTATCTAAAAGCTAACGTAAGATTATACGAGACAATAAAATGAAACTTTTTTTACGTTGATAACCTAAGATTTCCATTCTTTTCTGTTCGTTTGTTTAACAAGTTTTTGTTTTTCCCCTCGTTTAAACTTGGTAAATCTGTGTGTGTGTGTTATAACAGGAACAAAGTCACAAGTCTTACCGTCCAATCACGGTCTTCACCTTCCGACTCAACTATGCCGTCCACGGTCTTCAGCCTTTTGGTTATCACGTGATCAATGTTTTGCTTCACGCCTTAGTCTGCGTCTTGTATTACAGGTATCGGTGTTTTATGTCTTAAACTAGCGGAGACCTGCAGAACATTTGCGGCTAAATTAGTATCTTTATTACAACAGTACTTTCTTAAATACAGGATTTCTAAAGTAGTACAAAAATAATTCTATTCGCAGACACCGAAATCTATAAGTCCACTTGTCTTAGGCCTAATATTAGTTAAGCCTTTATTAAGTACGACCTGTATTCGATAAAGAGATAAATTAACACTGTAACTTGTTTACGTTTTTATTGTTTTAGTTCAGTTAAAGCTACACCTTACCGCACTTAATACTATCAATAGTTAATATTCTAATTTTTATTGTACGACGTAACGTTAGACCTTTTTAAAAACTTTGATAAGCTTTTAATATGCTGTATAAAATGTCTACTAAAGTATGTTCACGGCCTTTCTGGCGTAACTCGACGATTTAACAAAGATAAGTTTTCAAATTGCGAAAAAGGTGCATTTTTTTGTACATTTTAGTCCAAATATATCTTTAATCTTCAATCAATCGTAGACATTTGTTTCTAATTGACAGGAAGCCAAACTACTTAAATTACGTAATAAGCTGCTATGACGTCAGTGCGTGACCGAGAGACAGACAGGCAGATATACACTGTGTTTTATAGTATAAGATTATAGTGTTTTCACATAGCGTCAGTTAAGTTGGGAACTGGTATTGGCCTTAAGAATGGTTGTTATCATCATAGGCGTGTGGGTTTGATTTTGATCGGGGTAAAGGGGGGGGGGCAAGCAAGTTTTGCCCGAAAATATAAAGTCGACCTTACAATAGTGTACTATAAGATTTAAAATCGCTTGAAAACAAAATGGTTCCAGTGACTTCCTTCCGGCGGAACCATACGAGGCTAAAGGGTTAAAAAGGTGTAAGTGTAAATGTCACGTGCGGGTGGTATATTTTCTGGAAAGGCATAATCAGTTTGCAAATATAATAATTATATCTGGGGGTCAATTGCTCCCTTGACCCTCTGCTTTCTACGCCTGTGGTTATTATACCCTCACTAATGATATTATACTAAACACGTTTATCTAATAAGAAAAACCACTGTTTTTTTTTCTCGTGTTACCCACTCGTTTCAGAACAGAAAGGGAAAGATGAGTCTTGATTTCGTTTGATGAAAAGAACTGTGTTATCTGGGTAAAAAATTGATCAAGTAGGAGGCTAGAAAACACCTATACCAGCCCTGTAGCAAAGTTTATGTTTGGGTATAACGTTTGTTGCTGCTGTTTCAAGTTTAACGTGTGCAGTCTTACGTCACCTTCATTAAAATAACGGATTCCTTCATTATTACCCGACTCATTTCAACAAATATTTCGGAAACTTTTGCCCGGCATGGCCAGGTGGTTAGGGCTCTCGACTCTCAGTCTGTGAGCCGTGGGGGCGTTATAAAGTGACAGTCAGTCCCACTATTCGTTGGTAAAAGAGTAGCCCAAGAGTTGGCGGTGGGTGCTGATGACTAGCTGCCTTCCCTCTAGTCTTCCACTGCTAAATTAGGGACGAATAGCGCAGATAGCTCTCGTGTAGCTTTGCGCGAAATCCATAACAAACAAACAATCGGAAACTTTTCTGTCTCTTTAAACACACACGTGATGAACACGTGGGCTTGTGACATAATCGTAATTTTATATCATACGGACGATATATTTTCTATTGTAAAACGATTTACAAAATGAAAGTTGCAATTGTTGTTCATACGTGAAACAGCTATGAATACAAATAAGTAACTACAGGTAATGACAGATCGCACTCTGAGTGTATGTTTCTGAAAACCTAAGGCACAGATAAAAGATCTACATATTACTTGTTGCAGATACAAACCTAAAACGTCGATAAAACACAGATTAAAAGATCTAAATATTACTTGTTGCAGATACAAACCTAAAACGTCGATAAAAGACAGATAAAAGATCTAAATATTACTTGTTGCAGATACAAACCTAAAACGTCGATAAAACACAGATTAAAAGATCTACATATTACTTGTTGTAGATACAAACCTAAAACGTCACGAAGCTTTAGATAATAGCTGGAAATAGTGACAAACAAGATGTTGTTTTAACTTAGACAACCTTAGGTTTGTGCGGAAGAAATGTTAGAGGAACTACTGTGTAAAAATATTTTGAAACTCAAATATCTTTCAGATAAAAAAAAATCTCATATTTAATAGTAACTAGTTTTGGTACTCCTATTATAATTTTCTATACCTTTTTTGATAAGAAAATGTTGAATGTAGATGTCACTCTAAACACGCGCTATTACAGATTGTGCCTCCTCTTCTTGCCTCGTGTTGTCAGTTTCGTCGCCGCCATTTTGTTTTCCGTCCATCCGATTCACACAGAAGCAGTAAGTATACACTTAGTTAACAGTTTGCTTGTTTTTCAATGATTTTCTTTTAGATGCGTTGTAGTGACGGATTACATGAGAATATGTAAAAGTTATTAACTTCGTTTATTGATGAAATTGTCCTTGTTATTTAAATTAGATTGCAGACGTATTTATTTGGTGATGTTATGTAGAGCCAGTTCGCCACCTAAAGTTTTTGTTTGTTTTTCTTCCTTTAAGAAAATAATAATAAAAAGAAACCTATCAGTATTACACTATTATTCATTCATTTGTGTAAGTTTGTATGGGAATGATTAGGCTCGGAATATACCACCGACTTCAGTTCTTTCAAACTGCTACCGTATGAAATGCTTTAACTATTTTATGAACAAAAAGGCTTAACACAGCTTGACATCAACCACAATATACTGTCTCAAATATGTTATCATCGTTATGTGGTGACTCAGTTTAAAAGCGCATGTGGTCGTACTCAATTAAACCAACATTTTAGAGCTACAATTTAGACCTCATATTTGGTTGTTTGGCACGCGTTTCTAATTAATGACTGCACAGCATTCATTAGCGTGAGATAACACTTTCCAATTAGGATCTTGTAGCCATGTTATTCGATAGTTTATAAAAAATCGACGCATGCTCCAGTTGTTACACTCAAAGAGAAAGAGAGAATTCATGTTTTCTTCTTTAAACATTACACACTGAAGTTTGTCCCCTTTTGAAAACCTTATACTGCTGTGCGTTAGTGAAATCTGAGAAAGGCCTTTTCTAATCATTAAGCTTCAGTTTCAACTGGCGCCAACCGAAACTGAAACCTGATTAGGTAGACACCGAAGAAACGTAGAGTGTTTTCTTACACCCCATAAAAAAATCCTTCAGCTCCAGCATTGCTGAGGAATGTAACTGTCGGAGACTTGTTATTAAGTTTTTTTTTTGTATTTATTTATTTAGAAAAATGTTGTCAGTGAGAGTTTATTTTAAGATATCACCGCGTTGTGAATTCACAGTTGAAACACGACATTTTAATTCACCGTGTATTTTTTTTTGTCGCGTTGTCATTCATTGAGGGATATTTTTTGTTTGTCACCGTCCGGTAAGTTTTTGCGAAGAAAAACTTTAGCTTGGAAATGCATCTTGTTCTGGTCAACTCGCATTAATAAAATGCAATGTCATTGTTAAAGCTGTTAGTATGAGAAAAGGGTTAACATTTTACTACTGCTCAACCCATTTTAACAGAATGTAATATCATTGTTAAAGTTGTCAGTAGAGCTATGTATGAGAAAAGGGATAACAATTCCTTACTGCTCAACTCATATTAACATAATGTAATGTCATTGTTAAAGTTGTCAGTAGAGCTGAGGATGAGAAAAGGGTTAACATCTCCTTACTGCTCAACTCATATTAATAGAACGTAATGTCATTGTTAAAGTTGTCAGTAGAGCTGAGGATGAGAAAAGGGATAACAATTCCTTACTGCTCAACTCATATTAATAGAATGTAATGTCATTGTTAAAGTTGTCAGTAGAGCTGAGGATGAGAAAAGGGATAACAATTCCTTACTGCATAACTCGTAAATTAAATGTTTATTGTTTGTTTTTAGCTAAATGTATTTGTCCCAACAAATATTAAAATGTACTGTTCAAAATTTCAACTATTAATTTAGAAAATATATATATAATAAATGAATGTGTTTTATGGAATCATTAACTTTTGGAGGTTTGTGTTTACATTTTGGATGATTGTAATTCTCACTTCCATCGTAATTTAAGTAATAACAGCTTAGCGAAATCCCCTCTTTCATATAATATGATACAAAAAATACAACAAAAACAATATTTGCTTATTATTTTTTATATTTTAAAATATGAAACGAAAATTTAAAAGGGGACGAATGAATATAAAAATAAGTTAGAGAGGGACGATTAATTATAAAACAAGGTTAGAGAGGGACGTTGTAACATAAAACAAAATTAGAGTATTTCACTGCTAAATTAGGGACGGCTAGCGCAGATAGCCCTCGCGAAATTAAAATCAAACCAAGTAGTCTGATTGGTCCAGAACGATTAATCGCTGCTACTAAATAATGAAATATTATGATTTATAAGTGATCAATATCATCCGCTTGGTATTATAGAGTACACGATAAAATACAAACGAAACGCTATTTTGTCCTTGTGTAGTTTTTAGTTCTACGCTAAGTTAAGTAACTTCTATGACCCCGATATCTGCTTGAAGATTGTCACTGAAATGATATGTTGAAAAAGAAGTCAAAGGTATTAAAGTCGTAAATGTGGTGCTGTGAACGTTGAGAATCGAGTATGCTAAAATTGGTGACGTAAGCAACTATAGCTGAATCGTAATGTGTCTATTTTTCTTCTTGGAATTTTGATTTTTTTCTGCATCCTGTATGTGTATTCATTTTATATATAGACGTCCTCTCTATCCGCCACTCCTCCTTTTTTCTCTCGTGATGTTATTAGTCACGTAAGTTTCTCCGTCGATGTCGAGAGACATACGATGCTTACGTGAGCTCTTTACCATATTTTGGACTAGAATAACTCTATTCAATATACCGTAGGTGTTCCTAAAGGTTTCGTGCACGGTTTCAAAACAAATCACCTCTAACTTCTTTTCATAATACGTATATTTCGATTCCTTATTTTTTTTTCCATTATTGCATTTCCAAAACACAAGTAAACATTTGTGATGTAGTTAATAACACTCCTATCAAAAGTTGCACAAAAACGCACGTTCTTCAGAGGGATATCTCAGATCAAAAATGACATTAACAGGTTAAAAATCAATGAAGATCATGACCCCGCCAGAGAGAGACCGCCTTCTTCCTGTCATCCCCCCCCCCCACACACACACACAAGAACTCTCCGGTTATTTTTTTTTATTTTCGTTAAATTAATATATTTGTACAGATAAAGACAACAACAACAACAACTATAAAAATCACGTATCCGAAAAACAACAACAATAACAACAAATAAATAAAAACAAAAGCGAAAAGGTAGCAGGTTTCGTATTCCACTTTTTGGAAAACAAGGACTTATTGAGAAAGAGCTTCCGGTTCACCAGTAATATTTGACAGATTAGGTAGTCTAATTCTGGAAGGCCTGGCATGGGCTGTTAGTTAGGGTGCTTGACTCGCAATCTGAGGGTCGCGGGTTTGAATCCCCGTCACCGAACATGCTCGCCCTTTAAGGTTGCTGCCAGGGCCAGCCACCCGAGAGTACATAACTTATCGGCTAATACTACCCGAGGGGGGCGACCTCATATCTAGATGAGATTAAGGACGATTGATCTTGGCTAATACTACCCGAGGAGGCCGACCTCATATCTAGATGGGATTAAGGACGATTGATTTAGGCTAATACTACCCGTGGAGGCCGACCTCGTATCTAGATGGGATTAAGGACGATTGATCTTGGCTAATACTACCCGAGGAGGCCGACCTCGTATCTAGAAGGGATTAAGGACGAT
>NW_013667898.1:194772-198145 GCF_000517525.1 Limulus polyphemus
CGTATCTAGAAGGGATTAAGGACGATTGATCTTGGCTAATACTACCCGTGGAGGCCGACCTCGTATCTAGATGGGATTAAGGACGATTGATCTTGGCTAATACTACCCGAGGAGGCCGACCTCGTATCTAGAAGGGATTAAGGACGATTGATCTTAGCTAATACTACCCGAGGGGGCCGACCTCATATCTAGATGGGATTAAGGACGAATGAAGAAGAAGGTAGTTTAATTCTGGACGAAAATATTTATACTGAATGAATCTGAGCTGCCCCTTATTTAAGGACATACAAGTATATAATATTGAAATAAATGACATAAGGACAACAGCTATACAAATTATTCGTTAAATATTTTGGAAGAATTAAATCCATGAGTACTTGTTTCTTTTCAACCAAAATATAACCATACAAGAAGTATCTTTTCTAGAGCAAGTGCTGGGTACTGCTATAGCGTGCGTTCTACACAGACACTATCATCACAGTTTCAACGATTCACTAAAACATAATTTCTTGCTAAATAATTTATATATCTCTCCACGTTTTTGTTCAGCACATAATAATAATTTAATAAGTTGTGTGTTCCAAAAGAGTACCTTAAGTTCGGGTTATAATTGTGTTAGTTTTGAATGTTGGAACTTGTTTCATTCCGATTATATTTGCCCCAAAAACGCTATGTAATGGTGTTTTGTACTTTATTAGTTTAAAAGCGTTATTTGTAATAACTGGCGCCAATTGCAAATAAACGAAAGTTAAAACAGTGACGATGAATGTACATCTTTGTTGACCGCACGCTATAGTGTAAATATCTTTGTTGACCGCACTCTCTAGCAGCACCATTATAAAGTCCTCATAATCAAACTATATCTGTCTGCATCTCCCCAAGTTTCCTAGGAGTTAATGCCCCCCCCCCCAAATGTGAGAATATGTAGTTAATAAGTTTGATTTCTTCCCATATAACAGTTTTGGCATCTAAACTAATTCTGTTAATTTAGGTACATAGCAGGTGCAGACAAACGCGAGTCTTGAGTAAGTTGTATCCTTTTTGTTTCTTCTTGAAAGACGTAAATTAAAACTTTATCTGTAAATGCAAGTAACATTGTTTGGTGTAATCAGTTGCATGCATGTCTATTGCTTGATTTGGTTTCAGTTTTGATTATTAATGTCCACAGGTCGCCGGTGTGGTTGGAAGAGCTGAACTCCTCTCAGCTGTCTTCTTTCTGAGTGCCTTGTCTCATTACGTACGGCTTAAACAGCGTTACGACCACGTGGGTAAGATGTCGGATACATTGGTGGTTATTACTTAAATTAAGAGATTTTAATATAGTCGTTTAGTTCTTGATGAAACCAAAAGGTGGAGTAGTACCTCACAATATTATCCATTTTGGATTTTGCGGTCGTATTTTTAAGATTGGCGTTTATGCGTACCTTTTTGTTTCAGATTTAATAAGAGATTTCCACTTTTATATAACCTAAACTATCTGGATCATTTTGATGAAAAAATGTTTGTGTGTGAAATATTATCCCAATGTTTAAAGTTTTGCCAAACCAAAAACTTGAGAGAGAGTGAGAGATGGCTTAATATAGGCAATATAAACAAATTTAGTGCCATTTTATAACATGCAAGTATTTAAATCAACGGTCCACATACTAGGGTTGTTTTCTAGACTTTCTGTGTCTAACCTATGGGCTTGTGGTGTTGACGATCTAATTTAACTCATCGAGATTTTTTATTTTTTTGCTAACTAAATATTACATGGATAATATGGTACTATACCTTCAAGAACTAAGCGTTAAAACGTTCTTCTAAAAAAAGTTGTGTCACGCACCTTGATCATTAATTCCGGTTCTTGTCGCTAGGAGATTTTACCCAAATAATATTTCTTAATTGTTTGTTTGTTTGTTTTTTAAGCACAAAGCTACACAATGAACTGTCTGTGCAGCAGCCATAGCAGGGGTTGAACCCCAAATGTTAACGTTACAAGCCTTCAAAGTTATCGTTGTTCCAAATTGCTGATTGGAAGTAATGATCAGTTTAAATTAAATGCTTTATCACAGAGAACACAAAATAATTAAAAACAAACATCCTCGATTCGAAAGCGGTGTTCTACAGACTGGTGTTTAACAAAAGCGCGCTCGGATGCCCGAAGAAACGTTCTAACACCCAAAAGATGATAAACTAAGATGTGAATGGTACTTTCCTATTGAGAAATTAAATCCGTTTTGTTTTTAAAGTCTCGGTGGTAAGCGATAAGTCTACGGACTTAACAACGCAAAAATCCGGAGTTTGGTTCCCCGCGGAGAACACAGCAGATAGCCCAGTGTGGCTTTGCTTTAAAATAAAACACAAAGTTTGTTTTAAATTATTTTTATCCGTCAATTTTTACCTCAGTGTGTTTATGTATATATATATATATAAAACACGAACCAATAAAGTCTTATTATTATTTTCGATTTTTCTAAGAAGGAAATGTATTATTTATATCGAACTCCAAACAAATTAGACGTTCTCGGTGTTATCAAAGCGCAGAGTGCTTCTTCGTAGAAAGTTGAGTTTATCTTTTTCGTTTTTTTTTAACAGATAAATAAATATAGAGCACCACATGTTTGTAAGAACTTTCTAATTGTACGTATTTCTGAAACTCCAAACATCGTGTCCGTGATCAATAACTTGGAAACCTTTACTTATCGTTATTGATTTTAATTTTTTCAGCTCTCTTATAACACCCCTTTAGACTAATTGAGTGTGAAATTACCTATCATGTACGTTAGGAGTAAAAAAAATAAAAGGGTGATGAGGTGAGGGGGGGGGGTATTCATAAATTTCACAGATTTATAACTCAGTTGATAGACACGAACACACTTTTATACCAGACGACACGTGCAGCAAATATTTCTAACCTATATTAATTGATCAGAAGACGTTATTTTCTAGAGGGGGGGTGGGTGGAACGTCAGTGAAAAGGATCGGGCTCGTTTTGCACGTTTATACAACTGAATTTACTATATGAAATAAAACATCAATTAAACGTAACGTAATAGTTTCAAGATAATATTTATTGTGCATAAGCAACAAATACAACAGTGAACTATTTACATTTGAATGTCCCCTGGTGGGGATCAGCAGTAAGTTTAAGAACTTACAGCGCTAAAATCCGGGGTTCGATATTTCCTACGATGGAACACAGCAGATAGTCTAACGTGACTTTGCTGTAACACAAACAAAGTCGACTGACTGATGTGTGCGTCTGTTGACAACGGTTACTCGATCGTTGAGCATGAAATTGACGATATAAACAGGCCCGGTATGGCCAGGTGGATAAGGCGCTCGACTCGCAATCTGAGGGTCGCGGGTTCGAATCCCCGTCCCAACAAAC
>NW_013667898.1:198936-201898 GCF_000517525.1 Limulus polyphemus
ATACGCTATCAGATAATTAATTCAGACATTATTGGAACTCGAACAAACATGGAGACAAGTGGGCGCACATTTTTGGTGTATCTAGGCCCCTACTGGTAAAACTGTAAAATACGCTATCAGATAATTAATTCAGACATTATTGGAACTCGAACAAACATGGAGACAAGGGGGCGCACATTTTTGGTGTATCTAGGCCCCTACTGGTAAAACTGTAAAATACGCTGTCAGATAATTAATTCAGACATTATTGGAACTCGAACAAACATGGAGACAAGTGGGCGCACATTTTTGATGTATCTAGGCCCGTACTGGTAAAACTGTAATATACGCTATCAGATAATTAATTCAGACATTATTGGAACTCGAACAAACATAGAGAAAAGTGGGCGCCCATTTTTGGTTTTAAGCCCATGCTAGGAAAATTCTAAAATACTCCATCGGAAAACGAATTCAGACGAATTGACTAACTTGCATTGAAACTCTGACCATTTTGAATTTGAGGGCAACAAACTGTAATTAAAGCTATTTATTTTCAATAATTTAATTCAGATTGTAATATGGTATCTTGCATAGTTATCGGTTTTTGCTTAATATCCTGTATAATTGAATTCGTCTCTACGTTGATAAAAGATTAAGAGAGAGTTTAATAATCTTTATTTCATTATTTTAAATCAGATTTTTTAATCATTATTAGGATGGCGCTGTTGTGCAGAAACAGCGGCTCTTGCAGTATGTGGAACACTTTGTAAAGAGCAATGTTTGACCGTTTTGGTGGTCTGTTTTATCTACGAGTTACTCTCTACGAAGGTAAAATCAGCTAAATATTTTATAATTTTACAGTTGTTATGATTATTTTTAAATATTTGTAATGCTTAAAAATAAGCCACTTTCATATTTAATCCAAAACATTCATATTTCCTTATTATTAATCAGTATATCATACTTTCAATCAAGTATTTCTGGTGTCAGAATATCTGTAACATCAAACTTTACCACTAGATTTTTAGCCGCGGCATAACGGCTCATAGAATGGCTCTGAGTGTTTGTTTTTCCTTTTATTTGTTTTCAAGTACAAAATTTTAGCTCGTAGCTTCGTCATCTCTTATATAAGATCTAATTATAGTTTTGGCCTCAGGAGGTCAAACCCTTTCGATTGATGCGTTTTACCCCGCCTAAGGCCTCATAGATTAATCTACTTTAATCGTACCTAAAATAATTTCAATTTAGGGTAGGCTGGTAGAAATCCTGATGGGTAGTAATATCGTATCGGGTATACGCGCGCCCCACGCTTGGTATTACTGGCGCACAAAAATATAGCTAATAAAAAGGAAAATAAAGGTCTCTTGGATTAATTTCCTCTAATCCTGACCAAAAGAATTTCAAGTGCCGCGGCTATTGAGACTTCCCTCTTGTTTAGGTCAATTTAGGATCACATTCTTTTGACAAATATATCCGAGTCCGTCACTTGAAGAAAACGTTTGTTTCCAAAAGTACTTTAGCTTATACTTTACTTTACTACATACATTTAAATACCTGGTAGTTTTATGTGAAAATGAAATAGATTCAGTTTTTGTAGATAAGGCATGTGAATGGATGGTTTGTGGTGACGAAGTCATTCACTACCAGGATGGTAGGCATTGTTTAGTTGAAATATATATTTTTGGGTGGCTTAATTTTATCTTATTTCTACTTTTAACTTTATTACATCTTTTTAAGAGTAACTGCCTTCCCACAACTGGCTGTAGACAGTAAAAGGCAGTAAGAGTTGAGACGTTGTGGGTGTAAGCACTCAACTTTGTACCTTTAATGACTTTTCAACGACTGCTGACTGGTTTCTCATCTGCTTTTTGGATTTTGTATGATAGATGGGATATCCTCAACGCTTTTGGGTGTTATTACCACAGGCAATCTCCGTTATGACTTTTTGGATAAATCGAGTTTTGAATATATATATATATATGACACCTCACTTAATTTCAGGTCTGGAAATGGGTTATTCTTGGCCAGGGGCTGGTGTCGCCATGGATACGAAAATCCCTGACGAGACTCGGATTTCTAGGGCTCGTCGCTCTTTTGGTGATAGCGTTACGCTTGAAACTGATGGGACCGTACTTACCGCAATTCAACAGGTTAGGGGACCGTATTAACGTAATTGCTTTATTTTAATACGCATGCTATTTGTAGATCTGGTTTTTGAATATAAGTGTGAACGTGTAACTCGTGAATTATTAATATTTGAAAATTTTTAAAGTACAATTTTTATGTTGAATCGACTAATTAAAGCTTACTTTTTTTTTCTAATTATTTTATCCGAGAGTAATCATGCGTCTATATATCTATGATAATATTTTATTATATATATATATTGTAAATTGTTTCACTATCTATATTAGTTGTTTCTCCCTTAAAGTAGCAAGAAAACCATAGTAACTGAATGAATTCAGCATCCTCATCAAGGAGGAAAGCATACAAACAACACTAACAGTAATACCATGTTAGAAATTGTAAGGAAACATAAGATTTATCTTGGACTTTGAGTTATCTGCAGAAATAGGACCTATAGAGCGTCTACCATATTTAACATGTACTTGCAAGCATCACCTATAAAAAAATATACAATTAACAAAAATAACAAACGTCGTATAAACAAAAACAAGCAAGTCAAACTATGGTGAAAACTACTTTGGGTGAAAAATGTACCTCAATAAGAGGTGGTATCTGTGGAGGTAGAACCCATAGAAAAATGTGATGGCTGGAAAACTACTTTGGGTGAAAAATGTACCTCAATAAGAGGTGGTATCTGTGGAGGTAGAACCCATATAAAAATGTGATGGCTGGAAAACTACTTTGGGTGAAAAATGTACCTCAATAAGAGGTGGTATCTGTGGAGGTAGAACCCATATAAAAATGTGATGGCTGGAAAACTACTTTGGGTGAAAAATGTACCTCAATAAGAGGTGGT
>NW_013667898.1:202774-204791 GCF_000517525.1 Limulus polyphemus
CTCACATACTTCCTAACCAGTATCAAACAAAACTGACATACTTCCAAACCTGTGTCAAACAAAACTCACATACTTCCTAACCAGTATCAAACAAAACTAACATGCTTCTCAACCAGTATCAAACAGAACTAGCATACAACCTAACCAGTATCAAACAAAACTAACATACTTCCTAACCAGTATAAAACAAAACTAACATACTTCACAACCAGTACCAAACAAAACTAACATACTACCTAACCAGTATCAAACAAAATGGTAGATTTACAGCTCAAATAAGAAAAAATAATCTTATTGTAGGTTTTTCTGTTTACATAGTTTTTTTTTCATTGTGTATTATACCCACGCTTATTAACGTTCTCTTCTATCAAAAAGTGGTGAATTTCTCGCTTTATCCTAAATATTATGCACCTCTAGGACAGGTGTGCTATATTTCATTCACTAGTTTTGCTTATTTTTGATTCTAGTTTCAGGGGAAGTTTTTCAGAAAATTGTCAGTAACCCCTATCATCGCCGAGCAATAAAAATAATATTGGTAGAAGTATTATTTTTCTTAGTGGTATGAATGTGAATAAGAAATCTCAGTGTGCATACTTTACAAGGTTTGATTATCAAACAAGTAAAATTTGCTTTGAAATTATTTTCAAAATAGCCTTTATTTTACCATTATTCGTCCCTAAGGGAAGCAACTTCACAAATTAAGCAAGCAAAGTGCAGCAGGAAACGCTGGACTGGTTGCATGTCACGCGAGCAATCTAGCGCCCACGGCCAGCGGATCTCGCAGATTTAACAATATATATTAGTCTTAGTGCTAGCGAGATGGAGCTATCAATTCAACCTGCATCAATTTAGCTGATGCCGTTACTTAATTCCTTTTAGCTGTAAGTAAATATTTATTCTTGAAGGCATACGGTGAACATCGCTTGATAAAAATGAAAAATACCCTCCTCCCATTCATCCAGTCACTTTCGTTCCCATAGTTCATTTTGCATATGTTGCCTGGGTACGAATGTCATCGGGTGTCACTGATGCTTATGACTCTTTTACACATGTTGTAGTGCTGACAGGTAATCACACCTTCCAAACCACTGTAAATTACTTGCTGAGGTGTGTAATATTAGCAATATCCTAATCTCTATATTACGTCCCTATATGAGTTGCCTCCATTTAAATATTTAGTTAACCAGCAATGATTACAATCTAAGTGTCATAAATTGATGTAACACACACAACTATGTGTAATCCATCAAGAGCTCTTGAAGAAACAAAAAGGTCAAAATCCTGCTTCAGCTCAAACAGTGGGTGCTATCTTATAAACACAGCAAAGTGGCATTTCTTGCTGTAAAACCGGCTCCTAATTCACCTAAGAATTATCACAGAGTTACATGTGATGAATTAGGAGCTAAGCTGAATGTAAATTCAATTTTCAAGTTGCTTTAAATAAATAAATAAAGTGTGATGTGATGAATTAGGAGCTGAGCTAAATGCAAATTCAGTTTTAAAGTTGCTTTACTTTGCTGTGTTTATGATGAAGCACCTACTGTTTGAATTAAAGAGTTTTTTTTGCGCTCAGGCGGTTTTGATGGAAATCTATTAGGCCGTCAAGAAATTAATGTCGCTTTTTTTTAGATAAAAAAAACCGAACAACTTGTATATCAAAACAAAACATTTATTAAATGAAATAGTTTCCATTCTTATCGATGATGCTTTTCCATCTTACAACCAGGTTGCTAATGCCCTGATTAAAGAAATCACTTGGCTTTGAAGCAAAAAACATGTCGATGTCCTTTTTAACACCTTCTATATGTGCATACGTTTTCCCATTAAGATGGTGTTGCAGCGAACGAGAATATGATGGGTGGGGGAGAACTTCCCAACTCAACTCCATAATCTTGTGTTGCGTCAAACGTGCCACATGTGGACTTGCATTGTTGTGTAGAAGAAGAACATCTTTCCGATTGACGAGCATTTCTGATGAAGGGCTTGATTTAAATGTTCCAGTTGCTGACTATAGATC
>NW_013667899.1:0-2366 GCF_000517525.1 Limulus polyphemus
GAAAAAAGGTTTCCAAAGCTGTCAATTAAGATTCTTCAAGACGGTTCTTATGATTAACATAAAATAACATTAATTTTGACCACGCAAGTCTAGAGGCTGCGGAATACTGAAAAAACGAAACGCTAAGATATAAAATCCTATCTACTAATTTTATTTTCGGTTGGAACTTTTTCAGTAGCAGACCTACTAGTTGCTACGAGGCACAGAAGCTGGTTGTTAAGGCCTAAAACGAAACCTGTTTTCATCGATTATTCTTCCACTACTTGTAGTTACTTTGATTTTTACAGTCTACATTTACCGCACGGCAATCGAATGTACCTTGGTTTATATTGATTGATTTCCCTCATAAAGCATCTCGGGAACTAAAATATATGCTTTACAAGAAGCATAGAACGTTTTTCTTAGACATATATGATTTGATCACTCTGACCGGAATTCTCGTCTGTCTCGCACGCATATGCGCCCGCAGATATCAATCGAATGTTCAAACTTGAATTAAAAGTAATTGGGGCATTAGTTTAACTTATGAAGTTTATCATTGTTATAAAGAAAACATAGAACCGTATTATACAAAATAAATGTTACCATTGATATAATGTATTTTTACTTTGACCAATCAATCACTTGCACAAATAAAAAAAAACACCCTGTTCTTCAAAATAAACGTTTCTTTCAGTTCAATAGCTACATATTTCTAGGAGATTCCAGTAATGTAGCGCCATCTAGCGTGAGAATTTCAGTATACTAATAATTTAGTGATGTAGAGGGAAACAATTTTAAAAACAAACAACGCAATATGTTAAATCTTAAGTTGACACATGGGCTACATTATTATCGCACTTGGACTCTCATATGGTTCTTAATTAAAGCACCAGATATGTAAGTGCTTGAACGTTGATCGTCTACAGTAAATCCAGAAATATTAAAAATATCAACAGAATGCTGCAAATACTTAAGAAAATAGATTATATTTACTGTCCATGTAATGAAGTTTGTGAAATATTCCTGGAATAATGGGCCTTAGCAAATTTGTGTCAAAATATATTTTCTTGTCTGGCACTCAAACTTTTTGCCAAAGTTACACCAAATCTATGATTTTTTTTTTCGAAAACATATATAGACAGACAGAAATACCGAAGTAACATTTACTTATCTCATATATGTACGATAGGTTTTATTTATATAAAAAAAATAAAGTAAGATAATGATATATTGGAAATAAGATAAATATTTCTACCATGTAGTTCGTGTATGGTTTGTTTGTTTTGAATGTCGCGCAAAGCTCCACGAGGGCTATCTGCGCTAGCCGTCCCTATTTTAGCAGTGTAAGACTAGAGGGAAGGCAGCTAGTCATCACCACCCACCGCCAGCTCTTGGGCTAATCTTTTACCAACGAATAGTGGGATTGGCCGTCACATTATAACGCCCCCAGGGCTGAAAGGGCGAGCATGTTTGGTGGGACGGGGATTCGAACCCGCGACCCTCAGAGTCCAGTGCCCTAACGACCTGGCCATGCCGGGCCTATAGTTTTAAACTTTAATGCTTTAACTTACATGTACGTAAGAATCATCACTAATTGTGTTCTCATAATTAATATAATGTTTTATTAAATTTCTTTTTGATGTCTTAGCAGCAAAGAATTGTAATTTTCTTCGCAACTATTCACATTGAAAGCAAAAATCATGATTTAGAATTTAACAAAATATTGTAATAATTATAAAATTATTTGTTTCCTAATTTTACAATTAAAAAAAAGTAATGCCTGAAAGTTAAGTTGCACCATTTAGTTTGTCGAATCCAGTAAATTAAGGAAAAAAGGAAATTTGAATGTGGGAGAAAATGAAGATTTTTTTTGTATGATGTGTTTCTAAAATTAAACCGATTAAAATATCGAGAAAGAGAATTTGAAAAAGAAATTTATAGTATGCAAAATATTTACAATTTTATATGTTGTAATATTTTCAAAAATAACGTACCTCTTTCAAATTGTAAAGTTTTTGGAAATAATTAAGAAAATATTAATATTTCAAAATAAGAACTTCCAACGAACTTTTTGTTCAATTTATAATAATAAATTCTCTATATTTTTCAACTGTCTTTTAAGAAACTACACATCTTTTTTTTTGTATGTTGGGCCAATAGTCTTTATTTTGTGGTATATTCTAGGCTTTATTAAGTTTCTCCTATTTTTTTTTATTTTGTTCTATCCTACATTTAAACATTTCTTATAACTTCTTTCAAATGTAATCACGGGTAACTGTTTTATTGCATCCTTATCTTATGCATAGACTTCAACATACAAGCCCCCCTGTGGCACAGCGGTATATCTGCGGACTTACATCGCTAGAATCCGGGTTTCGATACCC
>NW_013667899.1:2735-4189 GCF_000517525.1 Limulus polyphemus
CCCCCTCTACCATGTTAATTATCGGAGCCATTTATGTCTTCTCCGAGAGTTGAATAAGCACATCATTTGGTATATTAATAATCAGAATTAATAATCAAGAGGAAAGAACCTCGAGATTTGAAAGTTTACACGCCCCCCCCCCCCTCCCAGTAGCACAGCCGTATGTCTGCGGACTTACAACGCTAGAATACGGGTTTCGATACACGTGGTGGGCAGAGCACAGATAGCCCATTGTGTAGCTTTGTGCTTAATTACAAACAATCAACATGCAAACACTTCTTAAAGTGTCGAAAAGAACCTCTATCGAATTCGAAGTGAGAATGTCAGGGGCTCAACTAAAACCCAAATTTTTTTAGTTTTTCTTTATTTACGGAAGCACAAGAGACAATAATTTCATTGATATAAACGTATCACTAATAAGCTAAATAAAAAATAATTGTAATGGGACAAAAGACAAGACAATATATGAAATAAGATGAATTTTACGATTGCCCAGCCAACAAAATAAATGAGTCTTCCAAACTCAACCTGAATGGCACCTTATAAGCACGTGGGATAAATTGTACAATCAGAAAGAACTATAGGTGTCGTATATAATTTTGAACTGCAAACCACAGACAAAACAGTTAACAAGCAGCACCTGCCGCCACAAAGGCTTTGCCCAGCTCTTTAAACCAATAAACTGGATTAGGCCTGGAATTACTTGATAGTTGGGGCACTCAACTCGCAATCTGCCAGTCGTGGAATTGAAACCTGTCCTCAATCATGTTCATTCCTTCAGCCGTGAGGGGTTTATACTGCGACGGTCAGTCCCACTATTCGTTGATAAAGGGTAGTCCAAGAGTTAGCGGTTTGTGATGTTGATTAGCTGCCTTCCCTTTAGCCTAACACTCAAAAAGGGCGTCAGTGTGGTTGTCTGATTGATTGTTTTGTAATTAAGCACAAAGCTACACAAATAGCTATCTGTGCTCAGCCCATCACGGGTATCAAAACCCGGTTTCTAGAGGTACAAATCCGCAGTGCCACTGGGGTGGGGTGGGGGGCGTCAATGCGGATAGCCTTTGTGTTATTTGATTGTTTTTGTTTTTTCATAGCAAAGTATAAATCTATATATGTATATATATATATTCATTCATCTCCTTCAAGATGAAATATATTTTATTGTTGAAACTCATCCGCATCTTAGTTTAGAAAGAGTGCAGAACTGAGTTTAGAAAAAGTTACTTCTACGGTTTCCTTAATCCGTTTTAGAATTAAAAAGTAATTTAACATAACATTCATTTACTTACTGGATTATCTGTATAAGAAGACTCGAGGCATAATTGATTATGGCATATACACGTAAAGTTGGATTTGTTTTTAATTAAGAAACTTGAAAACTCAGTTTACTTTTGATGTACATTAAGTTTAAAAGCCAAAAAAAAAAAAAATTAACAATACTTCCACTTCCACTT
>NW_013667899.1:5144-8675 GCF_000517525.1 Limulus polyphemus
CTATTTGCCAACAAGATTGATTCACACCATTTTTGTTTTTGACACAAATAAGTTTTAATATATATATATATATATATACAACAGTACAATTTACAATAGCAACTATTACGATTAACTGTTACAAACAAAGTTTCATAACAAAAATTTCACTAGCTTACAAATAACCTAAACTCTTCTTCCTGGTTCAGAGTCTCCTCGATATCCAGCGAGTTAACTTGAAGTCGATGTACGTACAATTGCCAAGAAGCTAGCTAGCTTTGTCAGACACTGAATTGATGGACCATCGAAGTAAGATAATATTTTCATAAAACCACTAACGTCCGATGAGAATTCAGTAATACTTCGGAAAGATACTAATGTCCAATGAGAATCCACTGACGTTCCAAATTTATAATTGTTCCTGGTCAAATGTCGAATATTTTCTGGTTGATAAAGGTTAGCAAAATCACGTTTTATAGCATACACGGTTATAATGGGTTCCTAGCAGACTTATATGCATTCTATTCTTTGACCTTGGTCTTTTTATATCTGCGAGAAATGTATTTCTAGAAAGTTCGGACAACAATACTGAACTATATTTAACAGGTTAAAGTAGATATATTGTCGATTCTTACGTTCATGAATATTCTACAACCTTGGGTAATTGGCAGGAGTTTCGCCATACATAACTAACATGGTAAGCTAGGCACGTTTTTACATATAAACTCAATCCGAACAAACGTGGTCATCAAAATAAATATATAACAAATTCGTTACATGCAATACATATCTGACACTATAAGCTACACAGATTTTTGAATACAAATTTAATCTCAACAACGTTCATACTAAAAATAAATACATAACAATAAATTCGTTACAATCATATATGACATATTATATTTCTAATTAAACCGATATATTGAATCCGTATTACTCACTAGCTTAAGTTTTAGTTCTGACATATGTAGGCAGTTTGTTTTGATCAAGAATTATTCTTCCAAATATCGATTTGAACCTTCGTTCATCTGTTTAAGAAAACAAGATACTCTATTGTAGCGAAATATACATTTCAATTTTTTGGCTTTTTTTTTTAAATGGAGGCAATTGATTGAAGCAAAATTAACTTCTAAATCTTGCTTCATTTCTTCAAAAAAAAAAACGAATGACTTTATCGGAACAATGAAATTCACCTTGCCTTATCTTTTCAGGACATAACAAACTTGACAATAACAACTTGTTCATGTACAGTTAGTTTAATTAGTGAAGAAGGACAAGAGAATTAACAGTAGTAAGACAATAATTTTTACGTTTTTCTTCATCTTTGCATCTTCCTTTATCTATTTAAGATGACAAGAGTAGGTTATAGCAAGTTTATATATTTCTTCATCTCGTTCAAAAAACAAGAAATTCACACAGATTAGATCATAATTTTTCACATTTATTTGATTTATTTAGGAAAATAAAAAAACTTTAGTTTGGTAAAACAATCAGTGGTAAGTTTAAGGGTTTGTTACTGTAGAATACGGTGATTGGCAAAGCAGAAGCAAATAAATCACATTCATGTGTCGTTTTATATAGTTACAGCTCTGTGACTGTTTCTTTGATAATTCTTCAACGTTATATTGTTGAAGTAATTATATTTATCTTTTTGTTTTTACACAGCTGCACAGTAACTCGATAAAATAAGGAAATTCAATTCATTTTTGACTATAAGTTATGGCAGTCGTAATAGATTGCGAAAGTGTCTATCTTCCTTGGTGACTTGACATGGCGCGGTTGTCAGGGCGCTTAACCCGCATTTTGGGGGTCGCGGAATAGAAACTTAGCGTCGAATATGCCTGCCTTTCATATTATAATGTGGTGGCTACTCCCACTATCCTTTAATAAAATCTGTCCCAAGAGTAGGCGGTGGGTTCGCCAGCCAGATGCCTTTCCTATGGTGGGCAGTTCAAAATCAGGGACAGTTGCACATAGCCATTATAGCTATGTCATAAGCAAATAAATCTTCCTTCAATGGAGTTTCGCAGTGTCGAACATTCGTGATAAAGGAAGGAACGGGATTTACTATAGTTGTAACCACAGGAAAAGGTTGTAAAATCCGTTGCTGTTGTAATAGAATTGTGTTGATTATTAAAGAACATTTTGTTTTCGATCTCTTTAGTTTTGGTAGAATAAGCAACAAGGGATTTTGGTTAATGATAAAACAAAACACAAACGTAATAACAGGAATCGTTTCGGAATCGTCAAAATTCCATCATCAGTAATCTAGAGGTACAAAACAAACAAAAATATTTGTAATTACAACAGAAATATATACATAAGAAATAAATAATTTAAATATACAAATTTGTTTGTTTGTTTGAAGTAATCAGTAATCTAGAGGTACAAAACAAACAAAAATATTTGTAATTACAACAGAAATATATACATAAGAAATAAATAATTTAAATATACAAATTTGTTTGTTTGTTTGAAGTTAAGCACAAAGCTACACAAAGGGATATCTGTGCTCTGCCCACCACAGGTATCGAAACCCGGTTTCTAGCGTTGTAAGTCGGCAGACATACCGCTGTGGCACTGGGGGGCCAATATACAAATATAACACAAGAAAATGAAAACTAAGGTACAAGTGAAAGAGTTAAAAAAGTTTAAATCCACTGAAGACTGCGCATTATTTAGGGATGGGAGTTTGTTTGTAATTAAGCACAAAGCTACACAATGGGCTATCTGTGCTCTTCCCACTACGGGTATCGAAACCCGGATTCTAGCATTGTAAGTCCGCAGATATACCGCTGTGCCACTGGGGGTTTAGGGATGGGAGAAGAGTTTTAATGTATAATGTTTCTTTTATAAGAAGTCTAGTATTATAAACTGGAAACGTTTAATAAATGCTTCCTTTTTTTTACGTTCGTGTTTTGTTTTATCATTAAACTACGTTTACCGAAAAATGAGTCAGTTACTAGGATTTTGCTTAAAATAAGGTTTTGATGTTTCGATTATTTTAGTTGATTGTTTAGAAAGCCGCATACTTGTGATGAACGAAAGATTACATATTTTATTTTGTGTAAGGTTACACACTCGTAACAGCAAATAGAAGTATTTATGGTATAATGTTTGTTTATTAGATTTTTCACTCGTTCTGTCTACACGTGTAATTGTGGTAAAGAAATATACAAGTCTTCATTAGTCTCCCAAGGTCGTACACTTTACTTTGTTTCCAAAACCAATTAGGCAATAAAATAAAATAAATGTGTACGGTAGTATTAAATGAATACATATCATTATCATATATGTTTCTGTGGATTAAAAAAAAAAGAATGGAGCAGCATTGTTACGCTGGTCCAATTAAAACAATAGTGAACAGTTTGAATAACTTGTTAATTAGCTACTTCCCCAAGCAACACCAGATTCAGGCCTAACTATGCAGTTTTTAGGCTACCCAATCATGTTGTTTCTCTGATACTGGACTCTTAAACGACTCACTGACGAAACTAAAGTACTTCCAAAAATTTCACTTATTGTGCTATACACCTAACTTTTAATGTTTGT
>NW_013667899.1:8685-13527 GCF_000517525.1 Limulus polyphemus
TGAGTCGAGCGCCTTATCCACCTGGCCATGCCGGGCACAACTTTTAATGAAAACTCATTTCAAAACGCAAAACAGATTACATAACCAAATGACGTTAATACATATGGCTTACATAAAATTTTTACCAAACGACACTTAACGCATACAGTGCTCTTTCTCTAAAATAATTTATAAGACCAATAATTGTAATATTAAAAAATTCAATAAATAATAATATAGTTCAAAATAAAATAAAAGCAACTTTTACAGTAGCAAATTCGTACTCCGAATCCACAGTTGGTATCTAGAAAAATCAGAATAAAAATAATGATCGATATCATACTGAAACCCCGAACATTTCCGCGCCTATAGGCCCGAACCCCGAATATTTTAAGTACCTAGCAACGTCTCTGGATTTTATTTTAATTATTACAAAGTTTTGACCCATAGTATCGAGTCATCTTCATGTAAGTTATATTAAAACGAAATTTGAATTCGAAATATGTTAAAGACTCGTGATGGTGAGGACATGTTTGCAGATGGCGTTAAATTAGCTTTTTTTTTAGTAAAATGAGGTGGGTAAATTTTTATACAGATAAAGGAGGATTCCTGGTTATTTATCAGTAGGGCTTCAACTTCTTGGCTCTCTTCTGGCGATTTTGACATTGTTTTAATTAATGTTTTGTTTATTTGAGATGATCAAAAACATGCGAGGACCCCTTACGATGTTCCTTACTCGGAGATTCATGTCTCAACCGGTTTCACTGATATAAAAATGTTTACTTGAATTGCATTTGATTTTGTAGGTGTCTCCGTTGTTTTTCATTTTTAGTGGAGTAATTGTTAATAACAAGGTTATTGATGTTAATGCTTGGCTTTTGTATGATTGTGGTATTTATTTTTTTTCAACGTAACTCTTATCTGATGATGACTATAATATGAGTCAAAACGTTCTAATTCTTAAAACAAAAACTTGTCTCCTGTAAAAGTTGCTGTTATTTTAGTTTGTGTTCATTATTCAGTTCATTCCTCACTAAATATTAAAATAATTAAGGTATGTGTGAAATCAAAACATTATTTTATTTGTTCACAACACTATTATAATTTTAATTTCGTGGGTTTCATACTTGGATAAAGTTACTGTTTGCTTGTAATTAAACACAAAGCTACACAATGGGCTATCTGTGCTTTGCCTGCCACGGGTATCGAAACCCGAATTCTAGGGTTGTAAGTCCGCAGACATACCGCTGTGCCACTGGGGGGTAGGAAGGGGCAAGTGTCAGGAAGTGTAATATATTTATCTGGGGGGGGCAGGTGTCAGGAAGTCTAATATATTTATCTGGGGGGGGCAGGTGTGAGGGAGTCTAATATGTTTACGAAAAGTAGAGTAAAAAATAGAGCTAGATACTTAAACATTTTACATTTTACTTAAGATTTTGTTATTTCTAGTAATATACGGGTCGTCAAAATTCCAACAGCAGAGGAAACACATTACACGATTTTACGTGTGCATGTGAATTAGTATTTTGTTCCAATACGTGCTGTCATATTTTGACTTTGTAAGAATCTCAAAATTAAACCCCAAATATCAGTTTTTTCATTTCAGTTTTAAATGACCATTTACTTACATCAGCGGTATTTGTTGATTTACATCGATGTAAAGTCCATCATAATTAGAGCTATCAAACGTGCCGCTAAATATGGGATTGTCCTTGTTTTTAGTTGTTGTTTTTTGTGTCCTGACCAGAAACATAAAAATCATTAACTTGTCCCAGTTTCTCTGTATATCAATATGAGTTTCATATGTACAGCTTGTCATTATACACGGCTCTTTTACAATGTGGGCAGGCATGGTTAGGTGGTTAGGGTTCTCGACTCGCAAGCTGCGGGTCGCTGGTTCGAATCCTCTTTACATCAAACATGCTTTCGGCCATGGGGGTGTTAATAAGTGGCGGTCAATCCCACTATTCGTTGGTAAAAGAGTAGCCCAAGAGTTGGCAGTGGGTGGTTATGACCAGCTGCCTTCCCTCTAGTCTTACACTGCTAAATTAGGTACGGCTAGCGCAAATAGCCCTCGTGTAGCTTTGCACAAAATCCATAACAAGTGTTCCCTATCTTTGCCTAATCTACTGCAGCAGTAGTAATAGAGATTTGAAGAACTGCCCAACGTAAGAAATAAAACGAGAAGAATTAAAATGGTTCAAAACATCTGAGGCGAATTTGTATTTTATTTTTCAGCTAGCTAAGCTTTTAACAGATCTCATGTTCTATGATTTTAAAACACGATGCAATAAATACCAGATTATTTAGCAAATGGTAAGAAGTGTGTTAATGTAGTTTATACTGTTTCAGAGTTGTTACAGTGACACTTCTTATGAAAACAAACAAACAGTTTTTACTCTGGAAATCTGGTAACTCTAATCATGACCCCTACGAATATATATCCCGTTAGCTGCAATGTACTAGTGACAACTAAGTATCCGAGCTGAAACGTCTCAACAAAGATCAACAATTCAGGAAAACTACACGACCGTGAAATAGAAACATTTATTTTTTCTTTCTTTCTTACCGCCCCAGCACTTTCGAATCATACTTAACCTCTGGTTTCCATGTCTCAATTCCACAAAGAGAGTGTTTATTGTCGTGTTATAGTAAACTATTGTACGACTCACGCTTAGCATAGGTGCAAAGATCTATTATTTTTTATCATTGTTGTTATACTTATAGTTTAAGTTTACGCATAATACTATCACAGCACAATTATTTTCTGAATATTTACATAAATTAATACAAGTAAAATCATCCTTTAGGTTTTATAAACTGAAAACTGGACTCACCTTTTTTTTAACGTGACACAGTCTAAATAAAAGTAAAATACTTAGAATGTTTGTTTAAACTTAAGCATAATGCTACACAATAAGCTATCTGTGCTCTGCTCATCACGGGTATCGAAACCCGGTTTCTAGCGTTCGCAGACATACCACTGTGCCACTGGGGGGGTGTGCAAATATTTAAGCATACAGAAGTGACACATTTTTATTGATAAGATAAAGTTATAACCTTCGTACATTATATGTAAATAAAACTAGAAATAGTTTTATTTAATGCACTTTTAGTGGTTAGTTCAAATGACTAAATACATAGTGCAGGAGCAATAGCGCTTTCGTTAATTTGTTTAATATTTTTCGTAATCTCAATAAATGTTTTAAAACTGCTCATGTAGTTCACAGTTCAGTAGAAAACACTTCTGTAGACGATTTCAATTTATTCACCTCAACTAGGGTTATGTCATTCCTGTTACGTCAATGTAATATGTAGCAGAGAAGAAATTATGACGAATACAGGAGTACGCTGTGCAGTTAAAGTTACTCAGTTAGAAACCGCAGAATAGCCTATGGATAATACAATTGTAGTGATACGTTTTTCATTGCATAAAATCAGTAAAAAACGTTTTTAAGTGGTCCTAAAAGTGTGTGTGTGTGTGTGTGTGGAGAATACACTGACTTTCCTACTGTGAAGTGTGCAGGGGTTTATTCTCCCACCTACCCCAGTATTGTTTTTTAAGGCCCATGTACTATAATGTATTAATATAAGTTCGATGACGAGGAACCCACTTTGAGACTAATAATGGTTGGATAATTCTTGAGCTGGTTTCAGGAACAAAAGGTAACTTGTACCTGATGATGACAAAACCTTGTCGAAACGTTGTACATTTGCTGTTATGTTAAACTTATGTTAAAGGTTTTCTTCATTACCCATTCAAGCCGTCTCCAACCAGTATTAATATAAGATTAAACATTCTAAAACATCTGAATAGCCTAAGAACACAAATCTGAAACAAAGATGTTCAAGAATTGATAAAATCTTCTTGAAACAAAACTTTTATATTACTAAACATCATGCACTTTTTGCTTTCTTTTGGTTACCAAAAATAAAACTGAACGGAGTTTTCAAGAGTCGATTCCGTTACTAAACTACATTTTCAGAATTAATAACAATGGGAGATGAAAAACGTTCGCTTCCGTTGAGCACCTAGATGTGGAGTGGTTGTTAGACACAATAAAGACAGATGTTATGACTGCGTTTTTTTTAAACTTATTATCTACAAGAAACTTATTATCGCAACAGGACCGCCTTGTTTCAAGCTTATATAAAAATCTTATTTCAAAGTTTTTAGATTGTTTTGCAAAGAAAAGATTGATTCAGAGTAAAAAAAAAGGCATTTCCTGATAAAACTTTTAAATCGACGTTCTTTGGCAACTTCGGTTTGTATCGAGGAAACGATGGCCTAAAAATAACCATCATTCTCGTATTGTTTGTAACTAATGTTGTAACTGAAAACGTTTACATCGAAATAGAAAATAAATACAGTTATGTCGGCAACTGTCGCAAATAAGGTATGATCCACTCACGCACATATAAGCAGGTGAATTTTGCTGGTACTTTTAATCATTTGTTCACCTGAAAAACGCCTTGCAAACACTACTCTTCATTCACGATATTTCTATTTACAGGATTAAGGAAAAGAAAGACAGTTTGTTTGTTTGTTTTTGAATTTCGCGCAAAGCTACACGAGGGCTATCTGCGCTAGCCGTCCCTAATTTAGCAGTGTAAGACTAGAGGGAAGGCAGCTAGTCATCACCACCCACCGCCAACTCTTGGGCTACTCTTTTTCCAACGAATAGTGGGATTGACCGTCACATTATAACGCCCCCACGGCTGAAAGGGCGAGCATGTTTGGTGTGACGGGGATTCGAACCCGCGACCCGCAGATTGCGAGTCGAGCGCCCTAACCACCTGGCCATGCCGGGCTCATTTAATTATTCTGTAACTCAAACAACAGAGTTATATACTTTGGTTTGT
>NW_013667899.1:13555-16858 GCF_000517525.1 Limulus polyphemus
TAGGCCGAAAGACAGTTATATATTTCGTAAATATCTCATTTATTACTACCATACTTTCGCTCGTAAACGCATCACCAATTACCGGTGGGACGGCGATATGTTTACGAACTTACAGCGCTAAAATATGGAGTTCAATCCCCTGCAGTGGACACAGCACATAGACCAATATAGCTTTGATCTAAAATAAACAAACTACCGATAGGTTCACGTATTAACTATATATTTTTTTGTCTATTACTAACTAAACTGTAATCTTAACAGATCCATATAAGCATATGGTTTTGTTAATATTATTCATTAAAATTACATAAGTTTCACATCTGAACTGCACAATTCGCCAATACAAGTTTTTTTTTGTTCACTTGAATGACAGCTTATGCATACAATGGACTAAACGACCAGTCAGAAAACCCTATGATTCAGGCTTAACCATCCCTAAATTTGAACAATGGACTAAAGAGGAGACAACCAGTCGGCAGCACCCTCCGTCTAAAGATCAAATGCGCATGTGCGACCCAGAACCAGTTCCCGCGAGGTCATGCGATACCAGTGTGTTTAGTTTCACATCTCGCATGATTGGACGATATTTCATCGAACTGAGGACAAACATTACTGTTACACTTTGTATTATCAACTCCATAAAAATTGTAAACAAATAACCGAATCTCAAATATTTAGCTTGAGCACTGAGAAAGAGGAAGGAGTCTTTGATTTTTTGCATACTGTGGTTCTAGAATATGTCTGAAAAGCGGCATACAAATTTGAATGATGTGCTAGAATTTGACATTTTGAAATAAATATATATATATTTGATGTGCGGTATGAACAATACAGCAAGGTATGCGTGTATACAAGTCTCTCGGAGCATAAAAATACTTTGAAGAGGATTATGTACAGAGGATTGCTTCGTTGTCATGGAATTAAATATACCTGGTACGAGCAGAGGTTTTAGCACCAATCACACAAAGAATGTACAGGCCACATGTGTGTTTTACAAGCTAAGGTCTAGTTCAATGGGGCTCGTGTGATTGTGTGACAGGGTAAATTCATCTTCTGAAGGGCCCGGCATGGCCAGGTGGTTAAGGCACTCGACTCGCAATCTGAGGGTCGCGGGTTCGAATCCCTGTCACACCAAACATGCTCACCCTTTTAGCCGTGGGGGCGTTATAATGTGACGGTCAATCCCACTATTCGTTGGTAAAAGAGTAGCCCAAGAGTTGGCGGTGGGTGGTGATGACTAGCTGCCTTCCCTCTAGTCTTACACTGCTAAATTAGGGACGGCTAGCACAGATAGCCCTCGTGTAGCTTTGCGCGAAATTCAAAAACAAAAACAAACATCTTCTGAAAACGTTTTAGTAATATTATATTTATTGGGGAATTCTAGCTAGGAGTTCTGCGACGGCAAACTATTCAGATGACAGAAAATCTTTTTAATTTGTGTGTGTATTGGTAAAGTTATTATTACTAAGACATCAGATACAAGTACAAGAACTCCTTAGTTATTGAAAACAAATTATGATTATTAGAGAGAAATTTATCTTGATGAAAAAATATAACTGGAAAATATCGCCTAGATCGGTGTAGGCCTAGCATACCAGTGCGAGTGCAAATTATGTTTGTACCTGTCAATGATTTTACTGTTCCGCATTGTTTTATGCTCTTTTCGTGGTTACATAACTGCTTCAGTAGGTAAAGATTAATAAAAAAAACAAAACAAATTAGACGTAAATGGATATACAAAAAGGAATTTTCTTATCATTGATATTTTAAAAATTCCAGTTTGTATATAAGAACTTGTATGAGCAGATAAGAAAATGAGTATACCATTATAAGAACATCACACACACACACACACGCGCGCGGGCAACAGTATATATTCGCACGATCTTATGCATACAATAGAAAAACTAAAAGAAAAGGAAGTATTTTTTTAATATTTAAAACAGCATTTCATATTAAAATTTTCTAATATTCACAATCTCAAATATTATACTAGACCTTTTTTTTCTTCAAGCACAAATTACACTTTACGTAGAAAGTGTGTGCCATATTTCATGGAATTATGTTAAACACTTGAAGTATGGGAATGAAACACAAAGGAGTGACCTTGCCGGTCCTGATTTAAAAATGGCTGAATACAGGTAAACTGACCAAGCGATCGATGTCCCCAGTTGATGAAATCTTGCAAATAATCGCATAATATTATGTGTCTGGGTTGTATATGCGCTTTTCATCTTGAAAGTAGAATAGTTGCGGGATTGACTGTATGTTTTGTTAACAGCGGAAAGTGCGAAGTGTGTTTGGAAGAGCCATGCACGTCTCGAACCTGCGACTGTCGGATCTCCTGTCTGATACGCTAACAACTAGGCCACGCTCGGACCCACGTACTTTTAAACAACTCTTATATTGCAAAAATTATAAGATCAATTAAGTTTGTTCAAATGGATAGATGAAAACTTCCCATCTATTTGTGATCAGATTTAAAAACAAACAAACTAGTTAGTTTGAACTATTAATCAGTTCTGCATGTTTTTAATCCTAAATAAATTGTAGTGGAAGCTATAACCGATTAACAGCACGCCTTTAGCTGATCATCTTGGTTTGAAATTCTTGCCATTGACGAAGCATTTGGTTGTGCAACCTTTACATCAAAGACTGGTTTCAAGTAAAACAGATGACCTGTTAAAAAAAACAAAAACAAGCATACTTCGCTGTCAAGGCTGTAGTAAAAAATGATCGATGCTATATTGGCATGTTGCCTGTATTTCATTTAGAATATGCTGTCCTTATTAGATACTGTCTGCCCTGGCAGTGTATCACCACGTAAATGCCAGTTTTATAACCTTTTCAATTCACAAAACTTTATGGATAAATGAGGATGACATCTTCCTTGGATGGTAATTATTCACATGTGGGTTGAAAGGTGGAAAGTGATATGAATGTGACATTGTAATCTTTCATGTTCATACTCGAGAATATGTTGAATGGGCATGACAGGATATGACGTCAAGTGCACATGTCGAAGTAAATATCACTGACTGTATAATTATGCGACTTTATTTTACTCCACGACAGAGTTATTTACAATTCATATTAACGCAAAAAGCTACGCTGTATGCGATGGTTATTCGCATTGCAAGGGATGCCTGTTTAGTAATTCTTGATATATTCGAAAAACAGATAAGTTGTTAATAATGGCTGGAGACGGCTTGAATGGGTAATGAAGAAAAACTTTAATATAACAGCAAATGTACAACGTTTCGACAAGGTTCTGTCATCATCAGGTGTCGAAACGTTGTACAT
>NW_013667899.1:16868-20684 GCF_000517525.1 Limulus polyphemus
AAGATAAGTTGTTAGTTGTTGATTAAGTACTATTCCATGTGCTTATTACTGACTTTTCAATAATATTTTCACTTATAAGCACACAAACAAAATACTAAAAATAAATTCACACGAAGAATGTTATAATATTAACATTAACTTTCGATTAGAGTAAGCTATATACTTAGAGCAGCCCCCAGTGGCACAGCGGTATGTCTGCGGACTTACAACGCTAGAATCCGGGTTTCGATATCCGTGGTGGGCAGAGCACAGATAGCTCATTGTGTAGCTTTGCGCTTACTTACAAAACAAACAAACAATACTTAGAGCAAAATTAAAAATCAAGCTGGCCATCAATATATATAATTAAACACAACATTTGGGTACTATCGTCGTTAATGATATTTTCGGCCATAATCCCAATAATATCTCACGAGATTAGGCCAACTTAGAGGATTTAGTTTAGTCCTGAATACCTATGTTAAGTTAACAATGCAAAACAATCTTTATAATAAAAGTATACTAATAGCAAATAAATTAAGCTGAAAAGTAATGAGAGTCTATCTAATAAAATAGAGCCCCCCAGTAGCACAGCGGTATGTCCGCGGACTTACAACGCTAGAATCCGGGTTTCGATACCCGTGGTGGGCAGAGCACAGATAGCCCAATGTGTAGCTTTGTGCTTAACTTCAAACAAACAAACAAACTAATAAAATAGTAAAATAAATACGGTTAAGAAAAGTAACAATAAATAAGTGATATAGTATGTATAACTTAGGGAACACAGAAACACTAGCTGTTGGCTTAGATTACTGTCGCAGAAGTATATTTCTGTGAGAAACGAAACCTTCGTACAAAATGCCGAACGTGTGGAATTCTGGTCTAGTTTATCGAGTTAAAAAGTTTATAATGGATTTGTTTTATGAACCACGCTCATCTTCATGCTGAATTCCTGTTCACGTTTATAATTTCTAGCATAGGACAAGAAATATGATTGAAAGCTTACGACAAATTAAAATGTATTATTTCTACAGATTCTATTTTTATAGGATTTTCCGTAACATAAAAAATATTGTTCTCTTGTTAACGTTAGAATCAATTATTTTCAAATAGTTAATATGTCAGACGTCTTGGTTTTCCCAACTTTATTGATCGTCGATGGATCAGCTATAATTTTACGGACTTATAACACTAAAATTCCAGGCTCGATTTCTTGCGGTTGACAGAGCTAAGATAGCCTATTGTGTAGCTTTGCGTTAAAGCAAGAAAAAACATTGATTTATTTTTCGATTTAAGTTAGATAATGAACATTTTCAATCACTTATTACTATAGCATGCCTGAATAAAACGAGCTGTAACAATGGTAAGAGTTTCATTCGCACTCAATGAACTTAAAGATGGACGAATGTAAAACAAACGATTGCTTTTATTCTGGTGTTTACACATAATATTTAAGAAAATGCCATCATTTCGCGCTGCTCAAAAGTACTAATTATTTAAAAACCTTACATCATATATTGCTAAGAACTTTTTTTTTTGAAAAAGCCTCGTGATAATAAGTGTCAATGACATATTCATAAACTGACTGATTTTTATTTCTGTTATGTATGTAATTTGTTGTGTCGAACACCGTGACTGTGAGCGGTAAAACGTAATATTTTATCAGGCTCAAATAAGAAAACAATAAACCCTGCCTCACATGGTCAGTCTAACTTATATGAGAAAACTAGAAAAGTTTGATAAGTAATACGCTTAAAAAAAACACCTTTAGTTTGGAAGATATGTGATTGAATGTGTCAAGAAATTAGGTGAAAACGATTTAACTCTATACGCCTCCTGTAGTGTTTTAACCCGTTCAAAATGCATGTCACAAATTACTTATGGGGAAATTTCAGCAAAATAAACCAAAGAACGTATGATGTGCTTGTTCTAGTCGAAAAGACAGTAAAACAGTGACTTTATCTTATATAGTGTAGATCCGATATGATAAGGCTGTATTCTCGTGATAAAACAGTGACTTTATCTTATATAGTGCAGATCCGGTATGATAAGGCTGTATTCTCGTGATAAAACAGTGACTTTATCTTATATAGTGTATATCCGGTATGATAAGGCTGTATTCTCGTGATAAAACAGTGACTTTATCTTATATAGTGTAGATCCGATATGATAAGGCTGTATTCTCGTGATAAAACAGTGACTTTATATTATATAGTGTATATCCGGTATGATAAGGCTGTATTCTCGTGATAAAACAGTGACTTTCTGTTGTATAGTGTAAATACGGCGTGATGAGGCTGTTTTCTCGTAACAAAACATGCAGTAAGAGTGACTGTTTGCTGCGTAGCGTAGTTAGGTCTCACAACAAAACACGCACTAACGGTTACTGTTTGCTGTATAGTGTAGATTTGGCATAGTGGAATTCTGTTCTCGCAGGAAAACACGCAGTAATTTTGACTTCCTGTTGTATAATGTAGATCCCATGTTATAGGGTTGTGTTTTCGCAATAAGGTTCGTAGTGTGACAATGACTATTTGTTGTGTAGTGTAGATATTGTATTATGTGGTTGGGTTCTTGCAACAAAACACGCAGTAACTTTGACTTCCTGTTGTATAATGTAGATCGTATGTTATAGGGTTGTGTTTTCGCAATAAGGTTCGTAGTGTGACAATGACTATTTGTTGTGTAGTGTAGATATTGTATTATGTGGTTGGGTTCTTGCAACAAAACACGCAGTAACTTTGACTTCCTGTTGTATAATGTAGATCGTATTTTATAGGGTTGTGTTTTCGCAATAAGATTCGTAGTGTGACAATGACTATTTGCTGTGTAGTGTAGATATTGTATTATGTGGTTGGGTTCTTGCAACAAAACACGCAGTAACTTTGACTTCCTGTTGTATACTGTAGATCCCATGTTATAGGGTTGTGTTTTCGCAATAAGGTTCGTAGTCTGACAATGACTATTTGCTGTGTAGTGTACATATTGTATTATGTGGTTGGGTGCTTGCAACTAAACACGTAGTAACGGTGACTGTTTCCTGTACAAAGTAAATACGGTATGACAAAACACACAGTAAAACAGTGACCTGTCAGGATTGTTGCCTATTGCAGACCTTTTCTTATCATGTGTGGCCTTGAAATTAGAATAATGTTGTTTGGTCTAAAATAAATTTACTGAGAGACTTAAACGGATATGCCGTTCTACTCAAGCGTGCTTCTTGTCTTGTAAGGGTTACAAAAACACATCGAGTTACTAGTCAATTAGATCGACTAAACGCCAAACTAGGCATTCTTCTAAAATGTGAAGTTTAAAGAAATGCAAAACTTTATCTTCTTTCTGTGGTTAACCAACCATAAACGGATAAGTTTGAAGGATTGCACGCACGGACGACAGTGTATTGTCAATAGGAGAGTAAAGCCCGACCACCTTAGTTCCTGGACATAAGAAAGATTATTATGTAATGTATCTATGATCTTAAAATGAGAAAGAATTTTAAGTACACCGCTTTCAAGTGTCTGGAAATGTATGATTTTTTTGTTCTGTTTAGTATTTTGAAGTCTGTGAAATTATTTTTTTCAAACTGTTACGAAACAATTTAACACTAAAGGCTGAATTGCTAATTGGATTCCTGCAGAAAAGTAAAATGCAGTTGTATTGTTTATCCGATAATATTACCAATACTAAAAATAAAACGATATTGAAAAAAACGTAAATGAATAATCATTGTTAAATATAAAAAAAGAATAGATAAATAAATCGTTATAATGTGACGGTCAATCCCACTATTCGTTGGTAAAAGAGAAGCCCAAGAGTTGGCGGTGGGTGGTGATGACT
>NW_013667899.1:21207-55297 GCF_000517525.1 Limulus polyphemus
CTTTCCTCTAGTCTTACACTGCTAAATTAGGAACGGCTAGCGCAGATAGCCCTCGTGTAGCTTTGCGCGACATTCAAAACGAACAAACACCAGCTACCGGAGAAAAACTAACTTGCTAAACTAACCAGTTCTTTTGAGTGATAATAAAGTTAATTCAAATACAATGATAATGATGAGAATAAGTAAATAATCAGTGTTAGAAATCAAATAGATAACATTATGTTATCAATTCTTACCCTACGAATTTGATTTGTAAATGACTTAAACAGTTGCTGCTCATGAAAACTGATGACTGTCGTATCTCAGCCGGCCTGATGAGTTCTGGTATTGGGTGAAAGGCCTCATCGGCAGTGAATATGGCAGATATAGTGTAGTTGACCTATTATAACACACACTTCTTTGTTTTCACTGATAATTTCTTAGAATTGTATGTTTATTCCTTTTCATGTGAGAAATAATTTGTTTTTAACACTTTTTGATCAGAACTTAATTTAACTTTCTTTTATTATTCTTTTCAGTTGCAGTGACATCTCAACCCACAAATGAATCAGAACTACAGTTGTTCAGAGTCCTTCAGAGAGCCAATCTTCTGTCTTACTATGACACATTTATATGTCAAGGTAAGTAAACACAGTAACTTGTAACCTGGTATTAGATGAACGTTTTGTACAAACAGTCAGTACTGGTGAAAGCTGAAAACATGGAGCCGAAAGGTTGACCCTAGTCGCCCTCCTTTATGTGCGCCGTTGAGACAGCGGTTAGTTTATGGGCTTACAACTCTAAAATCCGAGGTTCGATTCGGTGGATACAGCAGATAGCCCAATCTGTCTTTTCTCTACAACAAAAAATCAAACCTTTCTTTACAATGGTTAAAGCAAAAAATAATCTTTAAACATTTTCATCCATTGAAAAAATAATACTTTCACATGGTTAGATGCCTATTTTTCCTTTTTTTTTTAAAGTCACGATCAAGGTTCTGTCTTATTACATTTAATACTTACATCATGTTATTAAATGTATATATATATATGAGCTCACAAGTGTATCTTAACCCACAGGCTTAACAAACCTCTATACGTTGTTAAATGGGAAATTTAGTCATCAGACTCGTGCAGTGTTTTAATCTTAAACGCAACATATTAAATGTATTTTTCACTAGCGACGATATGACACTAAGGGGAGCATTATGAAGAATCCGTTAAAATTTTATTACCAAGGTTGGTACCCAGTGCCTTTTAGTGTCTTAATATTAAGGTTACTAGAAGCTGATACTTCGACATCTATATCACGATGTATATTCTGTTAACATTTTGAAATTAATGTCGTTAAATAGATTTTTATTAATATTTTGACAATTAAATTACTGGGAAGGTTTTGATAATATCTTGACATAAATTAATAAATAAATGTTATGAATATATTTATGTCTCCGCAGAGACGTACTGGTTTTTCTATTGTTTCTTCTTTATTGATTTAGGACCTTTTAAATATTTTATGGGGTAAAAAATCAAACATGCCAAAAATGTTTATTTTGGGCTCTGTGAGGTTATATTTACAGCAATCAACATAAAAATTGTCACAAATATAAATTTTCATGCGCCCAAAAAAGTTGTATTTGCTTATGTTGAATCTTTTTAGGAGGAGAGGCCAGACCTAAATATTGAAGGTTTGGGTTAATTCTGCGACCATATTTTCACCAATTTACATAGGATTTAGTACAAAGATTGACAAACAAAAATGGTGGATTTGCCCATTTTCAGTAATTATAAAGGTCAAGATGCCACAAAAAGTTTTTTTTTTTCAATTACCCGCCGTATTTCGTCCAATTTACATGTGATTTGATACAAGGATACTTGTTTACAAGTCCCATACATATACATAAAAAAATGTGGAATATGGCCATTTTGGATCATTTTGGCGGGTCAAAAGTTTAAACAAACCCACAAGTTTTAGGAGGTTTTGGTCAATTCCTTAGCATTGCTTCGACCAATTTACATGGAATTTGGTACAAAAATATTCTTTACAGATCCCAAACAGAGATATAGACAATTCTGGAATTTTTGCTCATTTTTTCAGCGAGTATAATTTGGGCTTTTCGTGAACTATTTATGTGTATTTCAACCAACTTACCTGGGATTTGGTACAAAGATACCTTTTTACAGGTTCCAAGAAGTGATATAAGCAGTTTTCGATTTATAAATATACAAGGCCAGGTGGTTAGGGCGCTTGACTCGCAATCTGTGGGTCGCGGGTTCGAGTCCCCGTCACACCAAACATGCTCGCCCTTTCAGCCGAGGGGGCGTTATAATGTGACGGTCAATCCCACTATTCGTTGGTAAAAGAGTAGCCCAAGAGTTGGCGGTGGGTGGTGATGACTAGCTGCCCTCCCTCTAGTTTTACACTGCTAAATTAGGGACTGCTAGCGCAGATAGCCCTCGTTTAACTTTGCGCGAAATTCAAAACAAACAATCAATAAATATGCACTACCGGCACTTCTGTTTAAAATTATAATAAATAATTAAAATAAATAATTAATTTGTTATGCCGCCACACAAAGAATCGTTTCATATAAAAATCCAAAAAATATCAGCTTTTTATACATATGTTTACAGAGCTTTAGAAATATGTTCAAGACAGGAAGATTTAAATAACGAATTGTTATTAATTAAGTATATAGCTATTGAAAGATAAATAAGATAAAAGATATGATAGGAAATACTAAAGATAAAATAGAGTTAATAGTTAAAATGGGTATTTACAAAATAGAATGTGAATGTAGTAGAATTTATATTGGTCAGACTAAAAGAAATTTAAAATACAGATTGCAAGAACACAAAAGTTACATAAGAAATAATAAAATAGAAATTTCAGCTATAGCCGAACATGTAAAAACTACCCAACATACAATATTATGGGAAAATAGTTTAGCTCAGCCTCGAAGTTTTATATCATTAAATATTACAGAAACATTAGAAATAATGAAATACACACACAAAAAACAACAAATATTAAATAGAGACGAAGGACCAGCAAGTCAATACGTTGATAAATAGCGAGATTTGTTTTTATTACACTAAGGAAATATGTAAATAACAATGAAGTAATGCGACAAGGGGAAAGTATAAAAGTCTTATAAGTTACTCCTGAGGATGACGTAGATCACGTCGAAATATGTACGTGAAGAGTGATATTTCTATTTGAAAGTGGAAGCCGTATGGTTTCAATAAAGGTTTTATTGTGTAAATACAAAAAGTTGTTTTTAATTATTTAATAGTTTTAAATTTTTCTGTTGTCAAAATTGGCCATGTTGCATTCGCCCGCGAATGTTGGCCTCTTTAATTACATGAAGGATACTAGACAATGTATCGATGTAACTAGGCATGTTCTTTTAATAAGTTCAAAGTGACATTACTAGTTAGGTTATATTAGTATATTGATATCTAGATAACAAAGCAGATTTTGCTATTACTTTGACATTAAGATTACTAAATAGGTCCTGCTAATATTTTGATATTAAGATTGCTAAGTAGGTCCTGCTAATATTTTGATATTAAGATTGCTAAATAGGTCCTGCTAAAATCTTGATATTAAGATTGCTAAGTAGGTCCTGCTAATATTTTGACATTAAGATTACTAAATAGGTCCTGCTAATATTTTGATATTAAGATTGCTAAGTAGGTCCTGCTAATATTTTGACATTAAAATTTCTAAACAGATTCTGCTAATATAATGACATTAAGATTGCTAAATAGGTCCTGCTAATATCTTAACATTAAGATTTCGAAGTAGTTTCTCCAAATAGTTTTGACATAATGATTATTATGCAGTTCCTCTTTACGTCACGATTACTAAAAACATGCTATCTATATCGAGTTTACTAGATAAATTGTATTAGTTTCTTAACATAAAGATTAGGAGGAGGGTCTCTTCTTCCTAACATATTGATATCAAGATTATTAGGCAAATTAATGTCTTTCAAAACATTATTATTAAGCAGATTATGTTAATTCTTTGACATCAAGTTTCTAAGGAAAAACCTCTTGATATCAATATTTCTAGACAAATTCTGCAAAAATCACGACATCAATGTACCTAGAACAATTCAGTTAAAATATATAGAGCACGGTTTGACTATATGGTATTACTCTGGATTTTGGAGCTAGCGATCCAGGTTCGAACCCGTGTGATACAACAAAATATTCCTCGTATTTTAAGCTGTGGGTGCATTATAAGAACAACAATCAATCCTTTAGAATAGGTGGTGGTTGGTATGGTACTGCTGACCACCATCATTCTCTCTGGTCAGTAGTTCAAAATAACGGATGACAACAATTAGTCTTAGTAGCTTTTCCATAAATACCATTATAAATAACAGTGTGTCTTTATATGTGTACACATCATCATTAAGGTTATTAGCAAATTATTTAAATATTTTCATATTTTGATGTCAAGCATCTTAAGAAAATTTTTCTAATACCTTGACATAAAGGTTATTAATTAGATTCTGCTAATTCCTTAATATCAAGGTTACTAACTAGATTCTGCTAATAGCTTGATATCAAAGTTACTAACTAGATTCAGCTAATTCCTTAATATCAAGGCTACTAACTACATTCTGCTAATAGCTTGACATCAAAGTTACTAACTAGATTCTGCTAATTCCTTAATATCAAGGTTACTAACTAGATTCTGCTAATTCCTTAATATCAAGGCTACTAACTAGATTCTGCTAATAGCTTGACATCAAAGTTACTAACTAGATTCTGCTAATTCCTTAATATCAAGGCTAATAACTAGGTTCTGCTAATAGCTTGACATCAAAGCTACTAACTAGATTCTGCTAATTCCTTAATATCAAAGCTACTAACTAGATTCTGCCAATAGCTTGACATCAAAGTTGCTAACTAGATTCTACTAATTCCTTAATATCAAGGTTAATAACAAGATTATTCTAATAGCTTGATATCAAGGTTACTAACTAGATTCTGCTAACTCCTTGACATCAAGGTTACTAACCAGATTCTTATAATTCCTTGACATACAGGATACTATCTAGATTCTTCTAATAGCTTGACATCAAGGTTACTAACTAGAATCTTCTAATAGCTTGACATACAGGTTACTTTCTAGATTCTGTTAATAGCTTGATATCAAGGTTACTAACTAATTCCTTGACATCGGGGTTACTAACTAGATTCTCCTAATAGCTTGACATCAAGGTTACTATCAAGTTTCCTTTAATAATTTGACATCAAGGTTAGTAACTAGATTCTTCTAATAGCTTGTCATCAAGGTTACTAACTAGAGTTCTCTAATAGCTTGACGTCAAGGTTACTATCAAGTTTATTTTAATAACTTGACATCAAGGTTAGTAACTAGATTCTTCTAATAGCTTGTCATCAAGGTTTCTAACTAGATTCTGCCAATAGCTTGTCATCATGGTTACTTACTAGATTCTGCTAATAGCTTGACTTCATGGTTACTATCTAGGTATTTCTAATAACTTGACATCAAGATTAGTAACTAGATTCTTCTAATAGCTTGTCATCAAGGTCACTAACTAGATTTTGCCAATAGCTTGTCATCAAGGTTACTAACTAGATTCTGCCAATAGCTTGACTTCATGGTTACTTACTAGATTCTGCTAATAGCTGGACTTCATGGTTACTATCTAGGTATTTCTAATAACTTGACATCAAGATTAGTAACTAGATTCTTCTAATAGCTTGTCATCAAGGTCACTAACTAGATTTTGCCAATAGCTTGTCATCAAGGTTACTAACTAGATTCTGCCAATAGCTTGACTTCATGGTTACTATCTAGGTATTTCTAATAACTTGACATCAATATTATTAACTAGATGCTTCTAATAACTTGACGTCAAGGTTACTAATTAAATTTTGCTAGTAGCTTGACATCAAGATTTGTACACACAGTCTTCTGATATCATGATATTAAGATTACTATGTAGATTATGTTAATAGATTGACATCATTTACTAATATCCTGTAATGTCCATATGTTTCTCTATACCATAAACCTTCAAACGAATGAGGGGTAGATTTTGGGCACATATTTTGAAAAGCTGTTGAAAATTTAATGGACATGATAAAAACTAAGGGAAGAAGATTATTAAAAATTGTTAATTTACAAATGGGGAATAGGAATCTTCACAAAAAATACAGAAACAAGATATGTAGCTTGAAGTAAAAAAGCAATGACAAAAAATAAACAAACAAGCTTAAGTTTTGAACTAATAGTTTCGTTTTTGAGTTTACTTACTTGTTAAGTATATTATATTACAAGTTAGAGCTTTTACAGTAAGTAAAATTTGTTTTTTAGAACAAATACGGCGGATCACTGTTGCGAACGTTCTCAAGAATACAAGTTTTAACGGTAAAGAACATTTTAGTATTCAAATCAATATTCAATAATCTAACAATGTATTTGTATTCTAGAATTGATAGTGGTTAATTATTCATGTACATATCAATTCGCGTGAATTGACAGATTATTTATTTATGACTAAAAAGAAAAAACATAAATAAATAAATAGAATATAAAATACATATAGAGATGTACCTGTGTATTTGCTAATTGTGGGATTGTTTGATTTTATTAATAAAGTTTCTCTGATTCTTCTTCTGTTAATGCCAGGCTCATGTTTTAGTACTGTGGCATTCTGTTCAGAAAATCTGTGTTTGTTTTTACTCATATGTTGATGGACTTGGGAAAGGGTTTTTTGGTGTTCTTTAAATTCTGATCTTCAAGTTACGTCCTGTTTCATCTATGTAAAAGGCTGGGCAACTGTTATACTTTATTTTATAAATGTTTCTTGGTGGGGTGGGATCGTTGTATAATTTTTTTAACATGGCCAGGTGGTTAGGGAGCTCGACTCGCAATCTGCGGGTCGCGGGCTCGAATCCTCATCCCACCAAACATTCTCGCCCTTTCAGCCGTGGAGGCGTTATAACGTGACGGTAAATCCCACTATTATTTGGTAAAAGAGTAGCCCAAGAGTTGGTGGCTGGTGGTGATGATTAGTTACCTTCCCTCTAGTCTTGCACTGCTAAATTAGGGACGGCTAACGCTGATAGCCCTAGTGTAGTTTTGCGCGAAATTCAAAACAAAGAAACAATTTTCATTCCAGGGTTGAAAACGGACCTAGGAGTTACGTTAAGATTATATTCACCAAATCTCTGATAGAGGTATTTTAATATTTTCCATATATGGGATAGTGCAAGTGATTGGGTTACCTTTGTTTTGTGGAGAGTTTGAGTTTGTTTGTTTGTTAAACGCCTCCTCTGTGTGTGTTGTTTTTTTTTAATTTGTAATATTTTCTGTAACTACTTTAGTAGGGAACTGATTAACATTAATAAAACATTAAATGCACAATTTATTTATCGATGTTTTCTGTGGCGCCTATAGTGTATGCTAAATTTAGTAGGCTTTTTAGAAAACTAGTTTATGTACTTTCCGCTGAATGTGTTTTTTCTATGAATTTTAATTGCGAAACATTGGGGGGTTTCTGTGATGTTAACGTTTAAAACATTTATCGTGTAGTTGCTTTATTTTTCACTGTGAATTGTATGTCTTTATATAGGTTGTTTATGTTTGCATGTCTTTATGTAGGTTGTTTGTGTTTGTATGTCTTTATGTAGGTTGTTTGTGTGTTGGAGAAATTTTGTTTGTTCAGCTTGACAAGTAAAGTCGAAAAAACGTCATCTACATATGTAAGCCAAAATGCATACTTATATATGGAAGTAACCATGGCATGCTCTTCTACGTGATGTAAGAAAAGTGGCCAAAGTACCTGATAATAGATTCCCCATGGCAAGTCTGTGTAACTGAATGAAGTATGAATCTTTGCATTGAAAGCAAATTTATGTGGTTGGTTGTAACAGTTCGATGAGGTGTTCCTGTTTTATGTTGATTCTCTTGTGAAATAACTTCTGTAGTAAGTTGTATTGCCTCATGAAAAGAGGTTTGAGGGAAGAGGTTTACGACATCAAAGCTTGACATAATGACGTTACTGTCTAAACTATTTAAGTGTTGTAGAAGGGTTGAAGTGTTTTTAATTGGGTGTTTATTTTGGAAACATACGGTTCTAAAATCTAGATAAAGTATTTACCCAGGTTGTAGTTTAAAAGAGTTATAAGACATAACTGGGCGTAAGGTTATGGGGAGTTTATGGACTTTTGGTAAACCTTAGATTTTTGGTGTTCTAGGTTGGTTTGTACACAAAAAAGTTATAAAGTTTAAAGGTAATTGTTTTTTCTTTTGATAATATTTTGAATAGTTTGTTCAATTGTTTATTTTATGTTGGGTTAAATCAATATTTGACTGAGTAAACTTGGACGTACAATCCAATATATTTACCATTAAGGAACCCTACTGTTTGGTTGTTAAAATCACGACCGAGTTTCCTTTATCGGCTCTTTGAATGACAATGTCTTCATTGTTCCTAAGATATTTTAGGCCTTTCCTTTCTGCTAATGTGAAATTTTGTTTTATAGGCTTCTTTTTTGTTTAGTTTTTCATTAAATTTATCGAGGAAATTTTTTAATGAACCTGCTTTTGGTTTGGTAGAGAACATGCTCATTAAACTGTTCTTCTTCTTTGGAATGTTGAATATTTCTGACGATTCTTCCTCGTTCTGAGCTGAATTTGACCCGGATTCTTCTTGTGGTCTTTGACTTGAGATTAGTTGCTATTGATTGGATTTGCGATTTGATTATGTTATTACTTTCCTGCAGAAGTCTTCAGGGCTAGTTTTTAAACCGACCAATTGGATGGTGAGAGGAGTTACTGCGTAGTTAAGACCTTTATTTAAAGTTGTGGTTTGAGATTCACCGAGTTGCAAGTCGCAAGGTTGATTATATATATTGTTCTTGAGGGTGTAGGGTTCTGTTAATCTGATGGGTGGAGTTTTTCTAGCTTAATTTCGTTTGATATTTAACCCTTTAAAGTAGGTGCTTTTTTGTATTAATGATGAAAATAAGTTGTAATCTTCAGGGGTAGTCAAATGTGCGAGATTGCTTCGTAGATTAAGTTAATTTTTACGGAGAAATGTCAGTTCTCCGTGTTTTTCCTTTATAGTTTGTTTTAAAAGTTCTATTTGAACTTTTTATTTGATACTTTTGATTTTTAGGTTGGGCTGAAGGTTCACTTTTATTTTTAGGGAGTTTGGTGTGAATTTTTCTATTTTGCAATTTTTCAGAAATGTTAAACTTAAAATTACATTCTTCAATACTCTATGATTATCTTCAAAAAACAATATCAGTGCATTACTAATTACGTAGCACAAGATCCAAGTTTAAGAGCAAAATAATGTCTTAGCACCAGGACAGGTTTATGAGTTTACTAGTATCTCAGCATCAGGACAGGTTTAAAGCTTACTAGTGTTTTAGCATCAATACCTGAGCATCTTTTTCTGGACTAAGAGCCTAAAATCAGGCTTATTAGGCTGTATTTAAAATGTTTACTATTCTCTCTCAAAAGTCTCAAGGCCCGGTTCGAATCCCCGTCCCACCAAACATGCTCGCCTTTTCAGCCGGAGGGGCGTTATTACGTGACGATCAATCCCACTATTCGTTGGTAAAAGAGTACCCTAAGAGTTGGCGGTGGGTGGTGATGACGAGCTGCCTTCCCTGTAAATTAGGGATGGCTAACGCAAATAGCCCTCGTGTAGCTTTGCACGAAATTCAAAAACAAAGAAACAAACAAAAGTCTCAAAATTATATTTAGCATTAAGACTCTGAATATCTTAATACCAAGGTCTGTTTTGAGCACCTGATAAAGATTCTTCAATATGCTGAGTCTGTAGATATCATACTATTTCAGTTTTCTTCACAATGTACAATACGTTTTAAATCAAAGCTCGTATATTAGTGAACACAATAAGCGTTTGTTGTATCTTATGATTTCGTAATTATTCTAGTAATCATAGTATATTAACATCTATACATAAAATCTGAGAATTACTTGCAATACCTTATCATTCAGTACAGCATCTAGAACCTGAGAACGTTAGTTTCCTTTTGTAATGTTTTCGCAGCGTGGTCTTTATTTAACACTTTATTTAATATATGGGTCCAGTTTCGATTGAGAATTCACCTCTGTGCCGGTATTGAAATCCTGGTATCCCATCGTTACCACTCCACAGAATCTGTCAACTCGTTGATATCTCCAGTATTTGTGTATGCATTACGGTATAATGAAGAGTAATTAAACAGGCAGTAAGTTTTAACTACTGTTTCAAGTTTTGTTCATATTCTCTAGAAAACTTTTTATGATCTTAGGCATGGGTTTGTTTTTGAATTTCGCGCAAAGCTACACGAAAAGCTATCTGCGCTAGCCGTCCCTAATTTAGCAGTGTAAGACTAGAGGGAAGGCAGCTAGTCATCACCACCCACCGCCAACTCTTGGGCTACTCTTTTACCTACAAATAGTGGGATTGACCGTCACATTATAACGCACCAACGGCTAAAAGGGCGAGCATGTTTGATGGGAGGTGGATTCGAACCCGCGACCCTCAGATTGCGAGTCGAGCGCCGTAACCACCTGGCCATGCCGGGCCCTTAGGCATAGGAGAAGAAAGGTGTTAATGTGACTGTACATAAATATATTTCGTGGACGCATTTTTCGTCAGCTTCTCCGTATTAATAACTAACTGTTCGTCACACTAAATGTTCATTAAAGAGTCAATAAGAACAACTTTTGTAAAATGTAAAATAGTGTAAAAAGTTTTCACTTGCCACGTTGCCGAGTTAATTTAAAGTAAATTGTGAAATTGTGCTTGAAAAGTCTAATAACCTTAATGCTTAGTGAATGGAGTTCTTCGATAATTAGGGACTGTATTTTGAATGTTTTGGAAAGAGAAAAAGTGTCTGCGGTACATTTAGTTAAAGAACCAAAAAATCCTAATACTTAATTTTTAAATAAGTAGTAGATTTTTTAAGAACTGAACTTTCTTTTTAGGACGTAGTGTAAGACGTAACACTGGTTCAAGCAAAACGTCTCGTGTAGCATGTAACTGTGTGACAATATAAGCTTCGCTACTGGATTTATATTGATATTTCGTCTGTTTTACTTTAATCGAATTTTCATTCATATTAGAGCAATTTACATAGTAAAATTTAAAAGTTTATTGTATATTAAATTCAACTTAAGTATATATAACATTGAATTTTATGAGTTTTTTGGTGGGTTTTCTTTTAACAGAAACGCCGGCTAATTAAATTATTAAGCAGAAAAGTTTCTCATATTTTTTTAGTGTTAACGATTTTGTTACTACTGATGTTAATAAAAGTGGTTGGAAAGTTGCTCAAAGATTTTTTAGTTGTGGTTTTCTAAGTATATTACTTATAAGGCCTTACTTGTTAACGTTTTTTTTATTACAGGTATTACTTAATAAAAGAATTATAATGATATCTTTCTTTTACCATTTGTTGGCGTGATTGTTTGTTAAATTGAATGTTTGCTGTTCATTTTCTTTACCTGACCGTGCCATGTAATAAACAGGTTTGGCTGGTTAACGTTAAGGTAACTTTTCATGTACATGATAATAAACTATTATAACAGGATCATGTATTTTATAACGTTATATAAAAGTGTAGAACTATCACTTTGCTCAATATTATAAATTTAGGAAATTTATTTGCATGAAAAAAATCCGTATAGTTCTCTATTGTATTTGTCTTTTTCTGCTTAAACCTCAAAAAAAATGTTGGCATTTTCTCACTATGTATATAATATAATGCATAATAAACGTTATTGCTGAAAGAGATAGCTTTAAATATTTCTGTGCACCACTTGTAATTATATAACACACATGTTAAAACATCCTGTGTAGACCACCTCATCCATTCAAGGAACGTGTTGGCCATTATAACTTCTTTATATGGTAGCTGTAAACAATTTTAATGTATATATATTTATATATGACTATTTTTGGCCTCTGGAATTGTTCTACTTCCATCCAATTACTGAAATATGTTAGGAAATAATCATTTCTCCCATTTGTACGTTGCTGGACGTGTGGATGTTCTTTTTCCATGCTTGTCTCATTACTTCACATAATCTATTCGCTGGAGTGCGATCAGATTTGAATCATTTCCCCCATTTCTACGTTGCTGGACGTGTGGATGTTCTTTTTCCATGCTTGTCTCATTACTTCACATAATCTATTCGCTGGAGTGCGATCAGATTTGATGGAAATTTTCATTGTCAATTAGAAAAAGTAAATATGTAATGTTGGTTTAGGAAATGCAAGTTAAAGGTCAGAAGATCAACAAGCTATGATCTAAAAAAGTTGTTTAGGTATTTTCCGGCTCAGGTTTTGGTGAACTTAGGCCAAAGATGAAGAATAACTAAAAACAATAACTTGTATTAAAGCTGTTGATTATCAGAACCGAAATATCAAGTGCCAAAAATTAACAGTTGAATAGGTTTTGCGAAATGTAACACAATGTTTAAAACTTCATCTTATTTTGTTTATCAGTAATTTTTTTTAAAAGAGTTTGGTTAACTAACCTTGATCTAATTGCTTTAATAAACGACATAAAGGGTTCAATCCAGATGGACTGAAGATGACACGTGGAATGTCAAAACTAGTTTCTATTTAAATTTGGTATTGTTCCGTTAGTGTGGATTTGAATTTTATTTTCAATCAAGTAGCTTTTGTCAGTTGTGTTCAGAGCTTAAAAGTAAGTAAATATTACTTTTATCACTCAAACATAGATTTTCAACATTCTCCATTAGAAAAATATCACATATTAATGATTTCTCATCAAGATTAATTAACAGAAGTTTTAGTGATTGTAGACTGAAAATAATGGGTTCAAATTCAGTCGTTTTTTAGCCCACCGTAAAAACAAGGAAACAACATATTTCACACTACTTTGATACAATTAGACAAAGTCGACTAATATCACATCACCACATTTCTTGTTTTCTCAAGTTTGTTTGTTTGAGAGGAAATCCACATTGGGCTATCTACTGTGTCCATCGCGAGGAATCGATCTCCGGATTTTAGCGTTGTAAGTCCGTAAGCTTACCGCTGACTTACGGAGGCCTTTTTCTCAAGAAAACTATAGAGAGTTTGTACATCTTAAATGACAGAAAATTTGTAAGAAATGTTTGTGTTGAGGGGAAGGGGAAAGCCTTTTTTTTGTGTGTTCCTGCGTCTTTCATTACTATGTTCTCCTCGTTATCATCATGTTATTTTGTCTTTTTGATTGCTATATTATCACGAGGCAACATTATTGTTGCGAACATCGTAAGTATCAATTTTCGGTAAAGCAGAAATAAGTTGGAAAGAATGGTGGTATCCAAGGAGATGATGATCTTCTGGTTAATTCTGGAGTAAGAAATTCTGTACCAATGCGATACAAGTGCTGGAACTTCTACGTGCAAAGGTGACTTTAAAAAAGCGGCTTGTCTTTTTAAACTATACGATACACTACGTTATTTACTTAATTTAGGCATGAGTTATTTATGCATTGTAGTTTTGGATTGGTCGCAGTAAAGTCAGAGCGTTCATGATATTCCCAAATTTGAAAGTAATAAACGCCCATTATAATCTCTTGAAGTTCGGTGTGGAAGTCGTTAGTGCAGGTAATTATCTTTTCCAGTATTTACTGTCGTAGCCCATATAGCCGTGTATAATTTCCCACCAGACATTTTACTCCATTTATCGATTTCACATTTATCTGTCAGACTTATCCATTGGTATATACAGTAAAACCGAAGAGGTAATAATCACCTGATCCTAATGTCACTTTGTAATTATGGTTTCTGGCTAGAAAAAAAATTAAATGATGAGCAGTCACGAAAGAGTTGTGGTTCATTTCTGCATTGCATTTCTTCCTCTCCTTCTCCCTTTCTCCTATTCTTTGTTCTGTCTAAAATATAATTTTAGGCTCACGTAAATCTTCATTAAAATAGTTTTAACAGAATTTCTAGGGTACATAATTTTGCTTATAGCTACTTTCAACGTTCAGTATGAGGCTTGTGATACATGAATCCATTATTCAATATTTGTAATTGACTTTTTACGAAGCTAAATGAAAGCACTCGTACCAAAAGAAAACTTTACAAGCTATTACTCGATTCGTCAGTAAAGTTCTGTCATGAAAAAATCTAGATACACTTAAAGAGTATGTAATTTGGTAGATTAAGATTATCTGAATGTCAACCTTCAAAGCTTTTAATGTATTTTTTGTATAATATTTGATCATTTTTCTTTATTACAGCATACAATTAAGATAAGGGTTTTTAATATGACTGCACTTTTTACGTGTCATTTCACTGTGTGGAACTTGACTCGTAATCTGAGGGTCGCGGGTTCGAATCCCCGTCTCACCAAATTTACTCACCCTTTCAGCCATGGGGGCGTTATAACGTAACGGACAATCTCGTGTAGCTTTGCGCGAAAATCAAACCAAACCAATTCACTGTGCAGCATTGAACTGATATTCCGATTGTTTTTTCAGTGTTAGTGTAAAACCTAGTTTAACTTCAATGTATTGTTTTCAGAGACCGTGACTGACCTAAAGATTAGCGTAGCGTTCTGCGTGTCGATAGTTTCAAGGATGGATATTTCATTGTAGATGATCCGTTACTGAGAGGGCGCTATAACTACGATAGAGAAGCTCGCTGTTTCTTTAATAGTTGTCGCATAGTAGACGGTGGGTGCTGCTACCCGATTGTCGTCTCTCTGATCTGCAGTTCTAAATTAAGAATGGCTATGCTTCAGTCCTAAGGGTATTTGACCTGAGCGTTTAGTCCATATTTCATATAACTGTCGTTAGGCTGAAAATTCCAAAGCACTTTTGAAAAAAAGTAAATTTTATATCAGATTCTTATATATTAAAATATTCCGATATTATACTCGAAAGACATTTAGTACTGTAGCCTAAACTGAAAATGTCATTGACATAAATTGATTCTGAAAATAGAAGTGCTGCTGATTGAGGTATTTTTTTGCCAAAGTTTGATATCATTAAGATGCAATTAACATAAAATATGTACTTTTTTTTGCCATACATACATATATCAAGTTTACCAGTATATAACTTTAATTCAAATTTGTCAATATTTTAATATTTTTTGTAGGCTTGGATTTTCCTCGTAAGTCCACTCTTGATTTCCAGCTATCTTCTGTATCCCAAGAATGTCACACTTTTGTAGATGTCACCAGCTAAGGATGTATCTGTATGTTCATTGTTTGTTAGGATTTAGTGATCTGAAAGGCAATCCTTTCAGGTTGATGGCCCAACATGCACATGGAAAAACATTGACTTTTAGGCTATTTCTGATTGCTTCGGCTAGAAAGGGTGACGCTTGGTAGTATCCATTGCAAGTCAGTTCCATCCAAGTTCAGTTCTTGGCAAGTGTAGAATGTTCAGAAGAGTTCAAGTTTGATGGTTGAGCACTCTATTTGCCTCTATACGTGACTGTGAAGTCTATTAAAATCAGAGTTCTCTGTGTTTCTGTCTCAATTCATTTTAACTTGTAAATAAATGACACTTCTGCTGTCTATTTCGCCGTGTCTTTGAACAGTTTGCCATCGACATTTTCCTTCAAGACCTGGCATGGCCTGGTGGTTAGGGCGCTCGACTCGCAATCTGCGGGTCGCGGGTTCGAATCCCCGTCACTGAACATGTCCACCCTTTCAACCGTGGGAGCATTATAATGTGACGGCCAATCCCACTATTCGTTGGTAAAAGGAGTAGCACAAGAATTGTCGGTGGGTGACGTTTACTAGCTACCTTTCCTCTGGTCTATCACTTCTAAATTAGAGACGGCTAGTGGATAGCCCTCGAATAACTTTGCACGGAATTCGAAACAAAGCAAACCAATTTTTCTTCAATTCCACTCATCTTTTATTAACCTACAGGCTAAATTTTTATAAATTCCCTGTTATTCTGTTGGTAGTTTACTCGTATTCACTTACAAACCATGAGAACACCAGCTATAAATAACTTAAATAACAACGCACATACTATAAAGTAAAATGAAGACGACTCCCAAGCAATAATTGCTCACTAGCTAGAATGAGTTATTTTTGGTGAGCTAGCTTGCAAGGTAAGGAAAAACTGTTTAGTTAATGACTTACTAAAAAGTATCTTGTGCACATTTGTAAAGGAAGGACGATGTTTTAGTAGAAATATTACAATATGAACCCCATGTTTGTTGGTAAGGAGCAGACAATGTGCAACTCTCTAAGTAATATCCTATTCTTACCCATATGATAGAATAACAATGTATTAAGCAAATGATTTACGAAACTGCGTAATTTTTACCTAAGCAGTAAAACGGGTCCTTATCTAGAAAGTCGTTTATCAAACATATATTTGTTTGTTTGTTTGAAGTTAAGCACAAAGCTCCACAAGGGCTATCTGTGCTCTGCCCACCACGGGTATCGAAACCCGGTTTCTAGCGTTGTAAGTCCGCAGACATACCGCTGTGCCACTGGGGTGCCAAACATTTATTATCTGCCTAATTACCGAAAATAGCATCGTTTTACTCAGTATGGCACTTAGTTAATACATTGTATCTACCTTAAAAATTACCACATGGTATTACTTAGTAAGCCTTTTAATTAATAGACTATCCATGTGGTTATGGAGTGTTATATATTGTTTCTATCTTACAAATGACCACATGGTATTATTTAGTACGTTGTTTACTTAATACATTGTCTGTCTATTATAAAAACAACAAAGCACTACAAAGTGTCCGACAAGTCTGGAACCATAGGCACTTCAATGAATTTGATAGTATGTATTCCACATGATGTCCTTGTAACTCGAAACAACTTTTGATTAATAGCAGAATTAACTCAACCTTCTCATGCTGTTACAGCGCTATAATCAGTCACGTATCTGAAATTAAGAAAAGGTGCAACTCACCTATGAATCCAAACTTTTCGGATACCCCGTATTTAGTAACTCATTTACTGTTATCATTGTTCCTACCTTACAAACGAATGTTTCATAGACGACTTGATAAATAATATTTCGTTCTTCATTGATTACTTTTAGATACTACAATTTTACAAATGGTTCACTGTGACTTAGAAAATAATGCTCTGTACTCTTGGGCTGTGTAGAAGATACGTTTGATAAATAAGTGATTTTATTTTACTTTGTTCACGTCGATTTGGTAGAGACTATGTATTCAACTAAGTAACTCTCTTTACGCAAGGAATATGTGGTAACTTTGCGATTGATAAATGGCATGTTAAATAATGTTCTTTGCTCTTTGGTTAGTTAGAAACGACGTATTTAAAAGACGACTGTTTATTCACAATTTTGAGCTCGTTAGCTTTATAGAAGCGATGTTTACTTTAGAAACCTTATTGAACAATGTCTCTATATTGTCTAAAAGATGGAGGTGATATGCCTTATAATTATCTTACTAAGTAACATTTACTAGTTCAATAAACGACACCCCTGTAGCAAGACTTACCAAATATTGCTGTAGTAAAGAAGGATATATTGTTGTAATATACTAATTAACCCTCAACTGGTTAGGTGGGGTCAAAATGACCCACATCGATTTTTGAAGTCGATTTTCCAACTCAGCTAGTGCTGCTTTCTACTTGATGTTTTCTGTACTATATCCTCAATCAGTTCCTGAGTGTTGAGCACAGCGGATGTACTGTTACAACCATTTTTCTTACTGTTGCAATCATTCGTTTGTCGTTTGCGTAGCATTCTGACCCTACCGTAGATAATACAGTGTCTTGCAAAAGTTTTTACTTTCTATCATTAAATGTCATATTTTGATGAAATACAATTAAGGTAAACAATTTTTTTAAATGAACTTAGTTTTTATTCAAAGCTGTAATGATCAAACTTAACACTGTTATGTGTGAAGGAGGTTGAATGACAGCAAAACCTGCAAGAAAATGTATAAATTGAAATTTGCTGATTGCATAAGTACTGAGCTCCCTAAGTCAATACTTGGTGGAAGCAATTACAGCTGTGTGTCTTTTTGGATAGGTCTCTACCAGCTTTGCCCAATGGGATTGTGTAATATTTGCCCATTCTTCCTGGCAAAATTGCTCCAATTCTGACAAGCTCGTTGGGGATCGTTGATGGACTGCAATTTTCAAGTCTCGCCATAAATTTTCTATTGGATTCAAGTTAGGACTTCGACTGGGACACTTTAGGACATTCGCTTCTTCGTTTGAAACCACCACTCCACTGTTGCTTTGGCCTTTTACTTTGGGTCATTGTCCTGCTGAAATGTGAATTTTCGACGCAGTTTTAGATTCTTGGTTAATTCAAGCAGGTTTTCCTCTACGATTCGCCTGTATCATCCATCTTCCCCTCAATCGTGACAAGCTTCCCAGCCCCTGCTGATGAGAATCATACCCGTAACATGATGCTGTCACCACCATGCTTGACATTTGGGATGGTGTTGACTGGGTGATGTGCTGTGTTGGACTTGCACAGATTAACGCTTTGAATTTAGTCCAAAAAGCTAAATTTTTGTCTCATCGGACCAGTAAACATTCTGCTACATGTCTGCAGTATCATTTACATGCTTTATCGCAAACATTTAAGATGATTCCTTTTTTATTAACGGCTTCTTTCTTTCTACTCGCACATACAGGCCAGCTTTTACACATCCCAGACATATAACTTTACAAATCTTTCAAAGTCACTGTTGGTTTCACAGTGGCATCATTAACCAGTTTACTGCCTGCCTGCTTACTTTGGAAACGTGGACTGGTCTTGGTAATGATTGGGTGGTATAAAGCACATTCCAATTATTAATGATGGACTTCACCGTACTCAAAGGGATAATCAGCTAATTTGAAATTTTCTTGCAACTTTCTTCTGATCTGTGTTTCTCTACCACTTTAACCTTGACTTTTTTGGAAAGTTCCTTTGTCTTCATGGTTGGTTTGTCGTATCACTGTGTGAGTTGTGGTCTGAACAGATGCATTTACTCTGAATTCAAGTTAAACCACTTTAATTACACACAGACAGAGACCATTACTCTAATTTTGTGACCTTTCAAACTAATCTTTTGCACCTGAACTAATTTAGGGATGTCGTAGGAAAGGGATTCAATAGTTATGCAATTGAGAATATTCTAATTTTCCTTGAAAATCTAACTTACTTACATAATATCAGCGTTTTTTTTTTTAGCTTTCGCAGTTTCGATTAGATTATAGAGATTCTAAATATAACGTCTTATTTGAAAGTTTCATGATTGCAAGCTGAGATGGGGAAATTTTGCAGGGGATGTGTGAATACTTTTGCAAGGTAATGTACGTTTGAAGTTTGAGCGACTCTACCACTTAAGATTCATCTATTTTTACCCTACCAGTTGAGGGTTAGCATCTACTAGTTGAATAAATGACTCGTTTCAAGCAAGACTTACTCAATATTGCTGTAGTAGAGAAGAACTTATTGTTTTAATATACAAATTGAAAATTTTCCCAGGAGATGCCACGTTTGATATAGTGTTTGAAATTTGCTGGATATGTAAATAACGAGACTTGTCACGACAGATCGGGGTAAAGCATATTCACAGTAGAAATTTTTCAGTGTCATTTAGTTTTTGTCATTAACTTAGAGTTCAGATAGTATCTTTGTGTAGACTTATAGTGCAAATGAGATACTAGTACTTGGGATACAGTGACTAAGAGGAGTATCGGTCTGTAGATGTGAGGTTTCGTTCCCGCTAGAAAAGAAAAACAACCAAAAAAGCAAAAAAAAAAACTCGCACTCCACACAATGTTTGGTGCCGTGAGTGTGTTGTAAGAGTGACAGTCAAATCCCACAATATTGTGTCTGACAAGAGTAGCCCAAGAGTTCACTCGCTGTTTTCACTCTTGTCTATTGGTTCAAAATTAATGAAAGTTAGAGAAGTTAACCCTTGCTTAGCTTTGCTCAAAATTCAGCAAACAAATAAACTTATGGAGATTGTGTGGCTCAACGCCATATACACTACTTAAAAAAGAGAAACGTATTGTTTGATTCAGAGTGGGCCTATTTAGAATCGTGTTTTCTTTTAATAGATCATATCTTGTTCTGTTGATGATAGATAATTTCATCAATGGTAGTTTAATATGTTTTTTAATTTGATAACTTGTATAGCTCAAATGACTCAACAAGGCTGTTTCTTAATAATACTGTAAGTAACCTGACTGTTGTTTGTTTGTTGAATTTCATGCGTTGTAGTCTGACAATCTGATAAGAATACATTTTAAAGTTACTTCCCTTGTCGCTACTCATATACAACATGCTTCAAAAATATTACGTTATGCCAGTGGGTTAGGTGCTTTATATACCGTTTAATGAATCTCTCTGTTTATTTGTTCTTCTGACAGTAGACAATTAACTCTGTATTTCCGACTTGCTATATAATATAGCTTTTTTTTTTTTGGTAGGTGGAGACGATGTCCAACAGCTTTGTGAAGCCGGAGAAGAAGAGTTCTTGGAAATAATGGCTTTGGTAGGGATGGCAAGCAAGCCTCTACATGTTAGGCGACTCCAGAAGGCGCTACAAGAGTGGGTGAACAATCCTGGTAAGCAGTCTCGTGTATTCAGAGTTATCATAAACATTTCTTGTTTGGCAAGTATTACTGTTAAGTAATATTGAGTATTCCTAATATTCATAGTTATTTCTCATGATATGTAGTGTCATATGTTTATAAATACCTGAAACATTTCCTGTTTGGCAAGCACCACGAGTAAGAAATATAATGTTTTCAGAATTACCATAATAATTTCATATTTGCCAAATGTTACTGATAAGTAACCTTATGTATTTTTAATATTCCTCATCGTTTCTTGTTTGGTAAATATTACTGATAAGTAGTGTCATGTGCATAGAATTGCCATAAGCACTCCTTTAGCAAACATCACTAGTAAGTAGTCTCATGTTTTTAGGATTATCTTAGTCATATCTAATTTCTCAAATGTTCTTGGTAAGTAGTCTTATGTATATAGGATTACTTAAGTATTACTTATATACTTAAGTATATATAAGTATTTCTTGTTTTACAGGTATCACTCGCAAGGTACTGTAGTTTATTCAAGATTACCATTATAATGTCCAATTTGTTAAGTAGTCTTCGAACGATCATGAGCATGTTTCCTCTTTGGCGAACACCACTAAAAAACACTCTGTTTTTTTTAATATAAAATGTATAAATCTTCCTAACTAATAATTGTTAAGTCGATAGAATGAGATATATTATGAATATTTGACGTAGCAGTAGGAGTTAAGTAAAGGTCATTGTTTTCAAAACGCTATGAGTATTTGTTAAAAACAAACATTCATTAGTGTAATTTGATTGATTAGTTACATGAACCTGGAAGCCAAACAATTGATTATTTGTTATTTCTGCTCCTTGTTCCTCGAGATGGAGTTATGGTTATCGTAACCACTGTCTTAGTTTTGTTTAGGATTTGCATTGCTTTTCATAATAGGAAAATTTAGTTAGTTAGTTAGTAATTAAGCACAAAGCTACACAGTGGACTATCTGTGCTCTGCTCATCACGGGTATCGAAACCCGTTTTCTAGCGTTGTAAGCCTGCAGATATACCGAGAAAATTTAGAGCTTATCTTTGTTCTACCACTGAAGAACTATATTTTTGTTAAAGGACAAAAAACATTATTATACACATGATGTGTATTAGGTTGTGCCTGCTATAACATGACACAATGAAACACACACAAACAACTAATAAACTGATAATTGCTTTCAAATTTTTATAACACATTATAAGTGCTTTTCACTAGTTTGTTCACACACCAAACAACAAACATATTATAATTTGAATATGTCATAGCCTTAGAAAGATATTACTAAAACAGCGAGAGTTGATAAGGTAGGTACAGTTGTGATAAGTTGTCTCAGAAATCAAAGGGAGAAAAGGTTAGTACACGGTATATATTCAATTAATTAAGTTTAGCTTATCGTAGCAATATGTATGAAACGCTTGCATTATTTTTGTTTTGTTTTGTTTTCCAAGGTATTTACAATATTGGGATTTTAGATGGCATATATCTCAGCGCTTAAAAAAAAATACGATTTTTGCTACGAAAATGTGTCATGGGGCAAAACATACTAATAAAAGAAAGCTATACAAGTAAACATTTTACATTAAATTTATGGGTAAATTATGAAAAAGTAAAGTTAACTGTTTTTTTTATGTCCTCTTGTGGCACAGCAGTAAACTTGAGTGCTTATAACTCTAAAAGTTGGGACTGGATTCTCCACGGTGAACACAGCGCACTTAGCCTGTTACGTGACTTTGCTCTTATAACAAACGAACGTTTTCTTGTCGTTAAAAGGTCACATTCTTCTTGTTATATTGGGAACAACAAAGTTTACTAGTATTGGTATTGTATCGTCAAAACTAATTTAGGTTTCAAGCGGCTGAGGTAATGAGATTTACTGTGTAATTCATGGTATTTAAATTGCCAGAATAAGCATTTCTTTCTTTGCAATGATTTTTAGCTAGAACTGATTAATTTACACCAAAGTTCCAGTTAAGCACTGATGTATAATATTATCATTAATAAGCAAATTATTCATAATGGAGTAACATGTTAAGTATTTTTGAATAAATTAAAACGGCTGGCTGATATAGTAGTTAGTAATGGCAATGTGAAGTGAGAATTCAGTTCCTATTAAAACACATATTACTGAATACATACGGAACAGAAATTAACCCTCTAGAAAGTTTTTCTTTGTCCTACTGTTACAAGTATTTGTAGAGGAAGAAGTAAACAGCATCAAATCTATGAAATATAATTATCTTATTACGTTTTTCTATTTAAGTACAAGCATACTTAACTCACTGTTCTGATAGAGTTAATCTGATTTAACAGCGATAGATTAAATCTCATAGATCGAAATATTATTTATCAATTAGTTGAAATAATTCTTCTATATGTCTTGGATATTATACACATATAAGTAACCATACATACACTATTTCACGGACTTCACACTAAAAGTAAATTGTCTCTGTTCTATTTTATACCCCTTTCCTTATTATGCAGTCAGTGTGGTGACAGAATCCGTTTTTCCATGCATTAATCATTCATTAAGCCAGGTCCCCCGGGTACACGCTCCAAACAAATCGATAAAGCCTATTTGAGTACATGTAATTTGGGAGTTAAACAACCATCAAACAATCGTTGTATATATATATTGTCTTTTGGAAGTCAGTCGAACTGCACGTATTCGTTAAGTAACTGCTATAAAGGATAAAAATATGTGTACGCCATGATAATTAAGTGTGAATTTTCAGCGGCTGCAGAGAAAAATATAAAAACTCGCATTTATTATGCTTATATCATATTTCATACCCAATTAATTTATGATTTCTTTAGAAAGAGGTCGTTAAAATAATTTCAAAGAAACCCTAGTTTAAGCCGAGTTTATAGCTCAAAGTCGTGTATTTTCTCTTAGAAAAAAGTACTTAGTTTTATTTGTTCATATAAGATAAATATTACTCGTGTATGTCCAGTTATAATGCAGACTGTACTGGGTGGGATTCGGTAAAAAAACAACAACAACAACAAATATTCTTGTGTGGTCATTTAGTGAAAGGACTGTACTTATTAACATCTAATCACAATAGGCTACCAACATACCTTGTGGTGATTACATCTTGGTTATGTGGTAATTTGGTAAGGACACAGTACTTGTATATGTTTATTTAGGGAGATGGTTGTGCTTCTTTTGTACGTTTTGGTGATTATATTTTGGTTATGTGGTAATTTGGTAAGGAAACAGTACTGTATATGTTTATTGGGGGCGATGGTTGTGCTTGTTTTGTACGTTTTGGTGATTATTTCTTGGTTATGTAGTAATTTGGTAAGGAAACAGTACTGTATATGTTTATTTAGGGAGATGGTTGTACTTGTTTTGTACGTTTTGGTGATTACATCTTGGTTATGTGGTAATTTGGTAAGGAAACAGTACTGTATATGTTTATTTAGGGAGATGGTTGTACTTGTTTTGTACGTTTTGGTGATTACATCTTGGTTATGTGGTAATTTGCTAAGGAAAAATACTTGTATATGTTTATTTTATGAAGAAACTGTACTTTGGTTATTCAGTGAGGTGATTGCACCTATTTTTCGTTTTTTAATTTGTTGAGTAAACTGTTCTTTTGTGTGTCATTTGGTGGACTCGTGTTTGTCTTTACATGAAGTGTTTGTATGTATGTCATGTGTATATGTAAGACTTTCGTGAGAAGAGTGACCTGTGTTTTGTAACAAAATGTATTTTAAAGAGATGTTTAACCATCTACTTTGTCATTTGGTCCGCAAACTGTACAAATGTTCGTCATTTCGTGAGATATTTATACTTGTGTGTGGTAATTTAGTGAGATTAATGTACTTGTGTTTCGTAATTTGGTTAGCAAACTGAACTGTGTGTTCATATAGTGAGATTATTGTACGTTTAGTTTATCATTAGTTGAGCAAATTTTACCTTTTTGGTCAGTTAGAGAAATGACAGAACATGTATTTTGTCATTTGTTGAACAAACTATACTTGTGTGTGATCATATAGTGAGATGATTGTGTTTGTAGTGTAATTTTGCGAGATTCCTGTACTTGGGTGGCTTTATTTTGTTTGATGATCTTACTTGTATTTTATCATTTGGTGAGCAAATTCTACTTTTGAGTAATAATTTAGTGATATGACTATACTTCTGTTTTTCATTTTGTGAGCCAACTATAAATGTATATATCATTTGGTTACGTACTTGTGTTGGTCATTTAATGATATTATTCTACTCGTGTTTTGTCATTTTATGTACAAACCGTACTTGTGTGTGGTCTTATAGGCAGAGAATTGTACCTTTCTGTTGATGATATTGTTGTTTGTTTGGTCATTTAGTATAATGATACAATTTGTGTTTTGTCATGTGGTGCGTAAACTGTACATGTGAATGGTCATTTAATGATATTATTCTACTCGTGTTTTGTCATTTTATGTTCAAACCGTACTTGTGTGTGGTCTTATAAGCAGAGGATTGTACATTTCTGTTGATGATATTGTAGTTTGTTTGGTCATTTAGTATAATGATACAATTTGTGTTTTGTCATGTGGTGCGTAAACTGTACATGTGAATGGTCATTTAATGATATTATTCTACTCGTGTTTTGTCATTTTATGCACAATCCGTACTTGTGTGTGGTCTTATAGGCAGAGAATTGTACCTTTCTGTTGATGATATTGTAGTTTGTTTGGTCAATTAGTATAATGGTACAATTTGTGTTTTGTCATGTGGTGAGTAAACTGTACATGTGAATGGTCATTTAATAATATTATTCTACTCGTGTTTTGTCATTTTATGTACAAACCGTACTTGTGTGTGGTCTTATAAGCAGAGGATTGTACATTTCTGTTGATGATATTGTAGTTTGTTTGGTCATTTAGTATAATGATACAATTTGTGTTTTGTCATGTGGTGCGTAAACTGTACATGTGAATGGTCATTTAATGATATTATTCTACTTGTGTTTTGTCATGTGGTGAGTAAACTGTACATGTGAATGGTGAGATGGTTGTGTTTGTTTGTTTCGTTTGGACTGTATAATTTATTTTTATGGTTATTTTTTGAATATATCACACATGATTGTTAGCGGGAGAAGAGTACTTATTTCTTTAATTATAGAAGTAAAAGAAAAAAGTCGTTATAAATATGTCTGATTTTGACAGGACAAATTTATGTGTTATCACTCAAGGACAGAATATAGTACACACGTGGGGTGATGTTTGTTTATTTGTTTGTAATAAAGCTCAAAGCTACACAATGGGCTATCTGTGCTCTGCCCACCACGGGTATCAAACCCAGATTCTAACGGTGTAAGTCCGCAGACATACCGCTGTGCCACTGGGGGTAGGGTGATGTTATAAAAATAATATAGCTGTAAGTAATCACTGAATGAGAAAATTATTTTGTAATTTAAACACAAGCCTGAATATTCCTCTAGTTATTTAGACAGAAAATGTCATTTATTTCTTATGATTAGAAAAGAAGAATGTATATGTCAATTGCAATTTCAACAGAATATTGTATTTGAGTTTGTTATATTAGACAGAAAATTGTTTGTTTGTTATCGATAAGACAAGAGACGATACATATAAGTGTTGGCCTACGCTGAGAATCGTATTTGTTTGTTATCGATAAGACAAGAGACGATATTTATACGTGTTGGCCTACGCTGAGAATCGTATTTGTTTGTTATAGATAAGACAGGAGACGATATTTATAAGTGTTGGCCTACGCTGAGAATCGTATTTGTTTGTTATCGATAAGACAAGAGACGATATATATAAGTGTTGGCCTACGCTGAGAATCGTATTTGTTTGTTATCGATAAAACAAGAGACGATATATATAAGTGTTGGCCTACGCTGAGAATCGTATTTGTTTGTTATAGATAAGACAGGAGACGATATTTATAAGTGTTGGCCTACGCTGAGAATCGTATTTGTTTGTTATCACTACCAAAGAACACTGAATTTATGAGTGGTGATTTAGACAGGAAATCGTATTTATTTGCTATAATTACGACAGAATTCTGTATTTATGAGTGTTTGTTTAGATAGTAAATCGTATTTGTTTCTTGTCATTACGAAATAATACTATATTTATGATTGTTGAATTAGATAGTAAATCGTATTTATTTGTTATCATTACGAGATAGTACTGTATTGATGAGTGTTGACTTAGGTAGAAAATAGTATTTTTGTGTTATCATTACGAGAGGATACTACATTTTTTCAGTGTTGGCCTAGGCTGAAAATCGTATTTGTTTGTTATCAGTACTAAAGAATACCGAATTTATGAGTGGTGTCTTAGACAGGAAATTGTATTTGTTTGTTATCATTACAACAGAATTCTGTATTTATGAGTGTTGACTTAGGTAGAAAATCGTATTTATTGATTATCATTACGACAGAATAATGTGCTTATGAGTGGTGGCGTATACAAAAAATCGTATTTATTTGTTATCTCCACGAGAGAGTACTGTATTAATGAGTGTTGATGTAGGTGGAAAATCGTATTTGTTTTTTATCGATAAGACAGGAGACGGTGTTTATATATGTTGCCTTAGGCTGAAAATTGTTTTTGTTTTTTATCGATAAGACAGGAGACGGTGTTTATATATGTTGCATTAGGCGGAAAATCGTATTTGTTTTTTATCAATAAGACAGGAGACGGTGTTTATATATGTTGCCTTAGGCTGAAAATTGTTTTTGTTTTTTATCGATAAGACAGGAGACGGTGTTTATATATGTTGCCTTAGGCTGAAAATTGTTTTTGTTTTTTATCGATAAAACAGGAAACGGTGTTTATATATGTTGTCTTAGGCTGAAAATCGTATTTGTTTTTTATCAGTACTAAATAATACTGAATTTATGAGTGGTGTCTTAGACGGGAAATCGTATTTATTTGTTATCATTACTGATAATAATGTATTTATGAGTGTTGACTTAGGTAGAAAATTGTATTTGCTTGTTATCATTACGAATGAATTCTGTATTTATGAGTGTTGATTTAGGTAGAAAATCGTATATGTTTGTTATCAATTCGACAGAACACTGTATTTATGAGGGTTGAGTTCGTAAAAAATCGTATTTGTTTGTTATCATTACGACACAATAATGTATTCATGAGTGGTGACTTATACAGAAATTCATATTTGTTTGTTATCATTACGAGCGAATACTGTATTTATAAGTGGTGACTGATACAGAAAATCGTATTTGTTTGTTATAATTACGACAGAATAATGTATTTATGAGTGGTGACTTATACAGAAAATCGTATTTGTTTGTTATAATTACAACAGAATAATGTATTTATGAGTGGTGACTTATACAGAAATTCATATTTGTTTGTTATCATTACGAGCGAATACTGTATTTATAAATGGTGACTTACACAGAAAATCGTATTTATTTGTTATAATTACGACAGAATAATGTATTTATGAGTGTTGAATGAGATAGTAAATCGTATTTGTTTGTTATAATTACGACAGAATATGTATTTATGAGTGGTGACTTATACAGAAAATCGTATTTGTTTGTTATAATTACGACAGAATAATGTATTTATGAGTGGTGACTTACACAGAAAATCGTATTTGTTTGTTATAATTACGACAGAATATTGTATTTATGAGTGTTGACTTAGACAGAAATTCATATTTGTTTGTTATCATTACGAGCGAATACTGTATTTATAAGTGTTGACTTAGGTAGAAAATTGTATTTATTTGTTATCTTTACGAGAGAATAGTGACTTCAGCTGAAGTTATGTTTTTTTTGTTATAATTAACACATCAGACTGTATTTGTTTGTTTTCATTAAGACAAATTTATTATTATTTACAATAAATTACTTGTTTGTTGTCATCAAGACAGAAGGCCTTTTGATTTGCCGGAGTAAGATAAAAAATAGAGCCTTTACATTTTTGTCTTGTCAGAAACAATTCAAACAAAATCTAAACTTTATAAATATTGGATAAAGTAATGTTTTATGGATTTTATAGATGAAAAGCGATTGTATTTGTGTGTGATAAATATCATGGAGATGGGTCACTCTATTTGGGTGTGACCCTTTAGTGACATCTATATTTGTGTGTATGAATATTGAAAGAGGTAGTTATATTTGTGTCATCATTTTGGGAGATGGTTATTTTTGTGTGTCACCATCTAGGGAAATGGTTTTAATTGTATGTGTAACCATTTAGAAAGAAGTTATATTTGTGTGTATGACTGTGTGAAGAAAATAATATATTTATATGTAAATATCTGGAGAGATGAGTATATTTTTAGTGACCATTTAGAGAGATGACTATATCTGTATGTAACGATTTGTGGAGATGACTATATTTATATGTGACCATTTAGAGAGATGACTGTTTGTATGGGACTATTTAGCGAGTTGACTATATCTGTATGGGACCATTTAGAGATATGACTGTATCTGTATGTAACTATTTGGGGAGATGACTATATCTGTATGCAACCATTTAGAGATATGACTATATTTATATGTGACCATTTAGAGATATGACTATATTTGTATGGGACCATTTAACAAGATGACTATATTTATATGTGACTATTTAACGAGATGACTATATTTGAATGTGAACATTTGGGTAAATGACTATATTTGTGGTGAGCATCTAGAGAGATATAAATATGTTTATGTTTCCGTTTACAAGAACGAATTATTGAACTTTCAGTTAGAGAGACAGCTATACTTGTATCTGCTCAATTTCAGAAAATACTGTATTTTCCAATATCGAATGCCACAGTTAGGAAAAGAACCAAATATTAGTGAATCATTATTAATTTGTTTTAAAAAACATGTAGTTGTAACCTTACACACACTTGATGACTAGTGTGTTTTTTGTTTTTCTTCTACGAATTAAGTCCGGTTTGAAAAATGAATGTATGTATATATATATATATATGTACATACACATACATATATTATATATATGTTGTGAAATATCTCCCATTGGTTTTAGAAAAATACAGATTTATCATGTGTTTCATGTTTTCAATATAGGTTTGACTTTAAATTTTCAAGAGACGAGAAGTGCTATCGCTAAGTCTCACCAAAACGGGGGAAAAGCTTGACTGTGAGGATTTGGAAAGAGAAGACCGTACTTGTGTAATACTATTTGGAGTGATGACTGTACTTAAGTGTTACTATTTGGAACGACGACTTTACTTGTGTGTTACTATTTGGAGATACTGAGTGTACTTGTGTGACTATTTGGAGAAACGATTGTCTAATGTGTTATTATCTGGAGAGATGACTACTGTGCTTGTGTGTGACTTAAGGGAGAATATGGTGTACGTGGCAAGTACCGCCACCAGAGTTGTAAAAGACTTTAGTGATATATGAAGTGTATCTGTCAAGTGAATATGTTCGTCGTGTGTGAAGAGCTCAACAGTCAACAGCTGTTCAGCACTTGCAATGTTAGCAATCAGAAACTGAAGAATATTTGAGTTGAGGTGTGGTTAAAGTGGATAACGTTAGGCTTTTCTGGATAACATGCTATAAAACCCTGTATGCTTATTTAATGTTTGTCCAGCGTGAGATTACATTAATTACTTCAATTTTTTTCATGTTGAGGAATGTTTTCCTCTCTTGATTTCAGCCATGTTTCAGACACCGCTTGTGCCCACCTTGCCCCCAAACCATCCAAGCCACCTTATGAACTCCTTAACCGCTTCGAGCAGGGCGGGTCCCGGTCCTTGCCCTGGTCCTGGAGCTCCTGTCAACCTATCCCAGTCGTCGGGACTACCACTGAGACCCAGTACACCAGTCCCCATGCTCCCAAACATTAGTAGTCATTCTTCCCCTTCCCCAGGAAGAAAGGAGGTACCGTCCCCCAGCCAAGCTCACGTGACGTCACAGCATCAGCATCAACAATTCTCGCAGATGCAACAACAACTTAGCCAGTCTTTTCAGCAGGTAAAATACATCGTTATTTTTGTCTCTAAGATAGTATCTGTTACTAGTTTTTTTTTCAATAATTATCATCATAGCATAAATCACTAACTGTATTGTTTGCGTTTTAACTTTAATAAAATGTACTTACAATTATGAATCAAAACAAATTACTTCAGCTGAGTTTAATAAAATCAAAATATGTTGTTTTTTTAATTTTTTAATATAATGAAGAAACGCTTTATCTCTTCTGTCTAACAAACTATCAGAAAGAAAGGTGTAATCAATACAAATTTCTACTGAAGATAAACAGGTAATTTTCTTGGAAAAAAAACGTGAGGGTTCTGAAACAAAAAAAAAAAAGAGTTATTTGATGTTTTGTAAGAAACGTTGATAGCTTTATTTTGTTCCCGGAATACCTAGCAATTCTTTGCTCATTCACTACTGGTTGTAACAATTGTAGCAAGTCAATCATATTTAAATTATCTGATCAATATGTGTGAGTAGACTTCAAATAGGTAAACCTTGAAAAGAGCGCTATTAAAATTAACACCTTTGGAACTGTATAGAGTTGAATTTTTGAACTTATTTCCAAAACAAATTTGGGCAATTGAAGTTTAACAATTAATTCAAAAACGTGAAACGTTGCAAACGAAAAACAGACAAATAAAACCATAATACAAGATTTATTAGGATGCAAAGATGTGTCCGATTGCTTAGAACTTGCATGGAAAACTCGAAGGTTTGAGGTTGTTGATTTATTAAATTTTATTCTTTAAGGTGTTAGCGTTAACGTAATTCAAATCTAACTAGAATATTATTCCATAAGTAACATGGTAATCACATCATGAAATCTAATAATGGTTGGAGACGGCTTAAATGGGTAATGAAGAAAAACTTTAATATAAGTTTAACATTAGTACCTCATGATGACAAAACCTTGTCGAAACGTTGTACATTTGCTGTTATGTTAAACTTATATTAAACGTTTTCTTCATTACCCATTCAAGCCGTCTCCAACCATTATTAGTCTCAAAGTGGGTTCCTCGTCATCGAATCATGAAATCTATTAAATCGCCAGCGGTGGTGCTTTAGAGGGACCTGTCCCTCCCCCAAAAACTACATTTTTGAAATTACAGCTAAACTATTATTTTAGAAGATTAAACACCTGCGATAACAAAGTTAAAACTTTTTGATTTGTTTGGAATAGCGTGAGGTCCCCTTTAACCGCTTACCTAGCGTGTGTTTAAGATCGGGGTGATACCAAAAATGTTGGAATTGTGATATGTTGTTAGATATCATCCTGTCTTCCTATAAACGGAAATATAATCACTGTAAAGATCTTGTTTCTTTAAGTGACGAACATCAATAATGTTGAGATTGTAATATAGTGATGGAGGTCCTTCTTTTTGGATTTGTTGAAAAGCGATAGCATTCGATATTTGTGTGCCGGCAATAATGCTGTTACCTTGTAACGAAACTGGTTTCTTCGAGAGCTTAATGTATTTATGGAATTTTATTTTACATATGGTTTTGACAAGTGTATATATTGCTTAGATAGCCAGAGGACTGAAATAATATACTTTATTGGATTGTTATAGGATTTAATTGATGTTAATGATATTGAAAAGTCTCGTCTAGTAAGCTTGTATATGAGGTACTAATGATCAAGAAATAGTACTTTCTAACTGTGTTCGATAGCTTTTCTAGATTGATTTTGACCTTCATATAATTTACTTAGGTATGTTCCAGAAAACTCAAAATTCAGAAAATACTCCATTAGTTTTTGATTGCCTGTTATATCTCGTAGCTTCAACATTTACCTGTTAAAAGAAATTGTCCCTGAAATATGTTTTTAACACTTTGACTACTTGCTTTTAGAACCTCTGGCATACAAATATTTTCTTGTTACTATAATAGTGTTTGTCGATATTGAAATTTAGATAATGTAAATTTTTGAAATTTCCTTAGGCCAAAAATGGCAATTGTATCTTGCTACTGTCAGGTGAGAGTGCCATCTCAGTTATACTAACTGACACGTTCAATTTGTTTTTTCAACCCCTCGGTGACGCTCCAGAAAGTTTGAAAGCTTATAACGCTACAAATCAGGGTTAGATCCCAGCAGTAAGCACAGCACAGTTAATCTATTGTGCAGCTTTGCGCTTGAAAAATCAATTAATCTATAAATTTACACTAAGCTCCTTTATATTACTCTGACAATTACCATTTTTGAACAGTTGCACAAAACTTTTAATAATATAGTAAAAACATTATTTGAAAAACCTTAACTTTACGTTTGTAAATATTGCTTTAACATTGCAATTAATCTGTGAAATTTTATTTTCTTCTATTTCTCTATTTTAATCCGAATGGCTTCCGTTTTTAAAGTTACTGAAGACACAACACTATGGCATAATAATTTTGGCATTACGAACGTTTCAAAATGGCATCCGAGATATGTAGATTTATCGTATGAAATGTAATACAGTTGAATAATTTTCTGGAGATAACAGACATAAATCTGTGACTTTTTATTATTTGGCTACTTTATGAGAAAAGAAAACGATACTCAAACTCAATTCTTTATGAGTACAGGCATATTTTACGTGTATAATATAAGTTACTAGTGTCCTATAATGTATTCAACCAAGATCTAGATGAATTACTAAACTGGTTGTAATTTAACAAAAACGGACTAAAAGTAAGAAGCTGAGTATAGAGAAGAAGCTCACATGTTGGCAAGGCAAGATACGACTGGCCAGCTGTAAATCAGTAGTATTTGATTTATATTCTCCTCCAATGTGGACTTGTTACTTGGAGTTCGTCTGTGTACAGAATATACGTGAATGGTGATTGTAATAAAATTCTCTATATTTGTCTCAAGTTGCTAAACTAATGAACTTGTAGTCAAAAATATGGCTCTGTCGTTCCAGGTGTCAAAATTAGCATTACGAGTTTTATATGTGAATGGCTTGCAAGTATTTTACGTGCCATCGATAACTTAAGTATCAATACATTTCTTGAAGAGTAATTATTATATTAATTTTATTTCGAACGTTTCGTTGAGTCCGAATCGAACAATATGAATGTTCTTGTTACTCTCCCCTTTTTTCTTTCGAAATAAGATATTCATTATAACGATATATGAACTAAAAGTACAACATAAATATACAGTGTCTACGTGTATACATATATATATGTTTCCAAATCATTCTATTTGAACCGAAAAAAGAATAAAAATTTATAACAAGAAATAGCTTTTAAATGTATCGACTTTCTATTTTCCCTACGATAACACAAGTCTGCGATGGTTTTATTGTCTAGTAATTCCTGTACGGTGAATTCGAAAATGATATCCATATTTCTCCATCACGTACATATTTTTCACACAACGTCATAACCCAATACATAAGAGAAAGACCACAACAGGCAGTTTGAGACTAAAAGGCGTAGATTTCACACACACAAAAAAATGAGGATGCATATTCGTTTGATATCAATGTTCTTCCCTTTTCTTCAGTTTGTATTTTGTTAACAAACATAATAATAAAAATGTTCCTTGGGGTAAATGAAATAAGATTTTATCTAAGTAAGAGTTTTTTTTT